>NC_043709.1:42294836-42298402 GCF_006229205.1 Suricata suricatta | reverse complement strand
ACACATGCACTCATACATATATACAAACAAAGCTGCTAAAACTTTGACTGTAATTGCATTAAATGTAAAAAATTGGATTAGGAGAATTAGAATCTTTGAAATATCATGCAAGTAGAATATACTTTATTTATAACTTATAAATGGTTCTCAAAAATGAGTTAAAGTTTTCTTATGATCCTGATACTAGCTTTTTCCCAAGTATGCATGTATATAGTAGGGTCACTATGGTGAACAGTATCATTTAAAATTTATTTTTCTGACTTTTGCATATACAAATATAATTAAATTTCATATAGTGTCTTTGTGTCCAACGCTTTTCTTAGTTCTTCAAGGCTCTTGGGGTCCAGGTCATTTCTTCTAGACATATGATATACTCTTACTGCAAAAGCAGCTAGCAAGCCAGACTCACTTAGCTGGATTTCTTCTCTTCTTGTGTCTTAGAACCATACGTTTTAGGAACTTGCGAGATTCTCAACACTTTTAGGTGAATTTGTTGTTCTATTTAACAACTTTTTCCTAGTTATTCACTCCAAGACCTAGTCTAGATATACCTATTACCGGTAATATACATTACTGGGAAGAAGACCCATTTACATTTTCTGTTCAATATGCTGTTGAATACATCAATCAAATACTTGTTTATCATTATGGAAAAAAAACTTTTTAAAAGATGTTTTATGGAGACACAGACTATATCATTATTAGTTACAGCTGTAGATACAATGACTAGAAAAATAAAAGAATAAGAGAATAATTCATTGTTTTATGTAATTTACATTACATAAATTGCATCATGTAATTAGATATATTCATCTGAAATAATTAATATTTATTAACAAGTTAGTAACAAAAGGTCTGTATGATTTATGATATCTATAGTATGGTATAATCATCTTCCTGGTTTATCTCAACTTTTAATGCTAGTAATTGGACACACATATACAAAACTCAACTGTCCTCGATGATTTCTGAGTGTGTAAGTCCTACTAATGAAACTCTCCAAGGTATAAAGATATGCCAAATGACTTCAGTCTTACAGTTTAAAAATAAGGACAAATGATCTCCTTCCTAAATTTTCTTGAAAAATAGATTTCATTTCTCAAAAATAGTCCTCCTACCTTGCCCTTTATACTGGTACTGATAAATTACATATCTCTCACAGTCAAAAGAAATTGAGACATTTGGACTTACTTTATAAGATCATATTGTTGTCCTAGCATTGTTATCTAACAGTAAAACATCTTACTGCATTAACCTACAAGGAGATTAGAAGGTCAAAATAAATTTTCCAGAGAAGAAAAGGAACTTATGAATTGACTTGTCTTATATTGAGACAAAAACTTAGACTCTGTATTAGAAATGAAACATGGTTATAAATTTCTTCAAACATTTTTTTTACATCTGTCAGTGTTCAAATAAATTGCTGAGTACTACATTTCACAAAATATCAAGAAATGTGAGCAAAATGGTTGTCATTCACTTTAAGTTTGATAGTGAAGTGACTGCACTGAATGAAATATAGACACATAGGAAACAATCATTCCTCTTCTAAATCAGCCACACATTTGTTTAAACTCTATCATCTTATTCATGTAGAAGTATGTTCTAATAAAGGATATCAATCTATAATGGACTGTGCTAATGTTCATTTAAAAGTATTCTTAACAACTTCCACCTCGGCTAGCCTCCCTTTTTCACTCTGTCCCAACCACCATTACCATCTGGCTGCTCCTCCAATCAACTATGCTCTCAAGTCCACATGAGGTATTTTTTGTTTCCTCTGCCTGAAGGTTGCATTACTCAGAAATACTTCTGGCTCCCTCCAAACTTCATACAAACCCCCAGTCATTTTTTCATCTAATTTGAAAGTTCTTCACCATTCACCTTCTCTAATTTAGTGCTTCTCTTCCTTTATTGTTTGATTTAGCTTCTTGACCATTATCATTCCTTATCATGGTCTACATGTATTTATTGTCTGTGACCCTGCCCTGGAATGTAAGTTTTATGAAAGCAGGATTTTTTTTCTAAACCCAGCACCTGAGCAGTGTCAAGTTCAGAACATGCTCTGAATATATATTTGCTCTTCTATGAGGCTTGAATGAGGCTCTTGGCTTCACAGCCAGTCCCCTCTGCAAGGTGTGGGTTTCTGCCTCATTACTGCCAGTCTTGTTCTTATAGTTTCCTCTGTCATTATTATACCGAATGTCTCACAGATTATGCTTTGCCAAAACATTTTTCTGTACCTTTTCTTCCAAAACAAGGCTTTAACCTGTCCCCATAGATTATAAACTCCAGACAACTTTATGCCTAGGATTTAGATATACGAATTACCAAATAGGGTTTGGCATTTCTTGGGTCTAAACTTCTCCTATGCACCATACCCCATGAGTGAGCAATGAATCGTCAGGGACCTAATGTTTGCATATAGTTACTACTATTGAATATTAAATTTATTTCCAAGCTAACTCTTTGAAGGGTCAAAAAATTACACAAGTAACATGCTTATGACAAAGAGAAACAAAATAGTGTATGTTCTACACTTTTAAAATGTGTATATTTTTTATTTAAGAAACTTTGAACCACATGAAGAAAAATTTCTTTAACAAATATTTTTATGGGAAATGAAAAAAAATACTCCTTGTTGATTATGTTTTATTTGATCTGAGGTAAAGATTTGTCTTCAAATTTAGTTGTGAAGTGTGATTGGGAATTAATGAGGTAAAGTCATGTAACTGATTAGAAAAAAATCAGGAGTGTAATATGTGAATTATGCCCTAAGAAACACATATCTTTCATATGTACATGAATTTCATTCTTGGAAAAGGACAGCATGAAAAATAACACGAATGTGAAAGTGATTTCGATTTGTTCAGCAAATAAGATCTAATCCAGCTTTCCTGGCAAGTTGAATGATTTGAGAGTTGGCCAGGGAGGATGGGTGAGAAGGAAAGATAGTACTCTGTCTATATCTAGTGTAAAGGGTCTTGAATGCCACCCAAAAACCTACGTATACAGATTTGGAATGGCATCAGAATCCCTGAAACAAAGTTATGGAACTTTTTAAGATGAAATCGCAATGTCAGCTAAATTGTATGAAACAACATTGAATGACAACTGCTTCCAAAGTATATAGTTTAAAGAAATTGAGGAAGACTGACACAATTTTAAATAGTTGTATATTAGAAAGAACTTAAAGTAGAAGTTCTGTTTTTAATGAGATTTACAGTGTGCATTTAACAAATAAAATATTTATAGATGGACATAAAATAGCTTTACATTAATACTTTTTCAATTATTACTGTTACATCATTTTGGACTCACGCTATGTCTTTTCCTCTATCCAGTGCTCAAAATCTCCAGTGCTCGTATTTCTCTTGCATTATACTTTAAAATGATGGGTAAGATGAAGGAAAATTGAAATAAATGTATCACTATATGGGAAATGAATAGATGTGTTATGTAATAAAGTAACATTAGGGACAGAGAATGTCACATGATATGTTTAATAGTTATTACCTTCATGTAAATTGTTTTATATTAAATTTTAAAATTTTTATGAGAAAAAA
>NC_043709.1:42289416-42294736 GCF_006229205.1 Suricata suricatta | reverse complement strand
CCAGCAGTGTAAGAGGGTGCCCATCTCTCCACACCCTCTCCAACAACTATAGTCTCTTGCTTTGTTCATTTTAGCCACTCTGACTGGCGTGAGGTGGTATCTCAGTGTGGTTTTGATTTGTGTTTCCCTGATGATGAGTGATGTTGAGCACTGTGATTTTTAACCAGGGTCCGGCTGGCCAAGGAGACTAGCAACTTTGTTGATAAGCGCAGCTGATTGGATTTGGAGCAGATAGAAAACTATGCTGCTGAGTCAGGAAAGTAAGTAGCAAACTAAGGAAGGAAGCATGGGTGGACACCTGAAGCTCTGCTAGCCTGACTGAGGTTGCAGACTGGAGTTGGGAAAGTGGCAGATGGCCAGACTTTTAAAAAGAAGAATCTAGAAATAAAAGAACCCTGGAAGTAAGCAATAGTGAGCTCTTCGAATATCCTTGACTGACTTGAAAACAATGGGCATGCACAGAGGAGACTGAAGTGGACCAGAAGTAAAAGCTAAGAAAGCTTTGAAAATTGTTCAAATCGTATCCCCAGGCCCAGATCCATCAGCTGAGAGTGGAAGCCTTAGAAACAAAGAGTTGGAGCACAGTTTCTGTCCAATCATTGCCTGACAGGTAAGCCAACCAGACAGGAAATCTGGCCTTATGATAAAAGGAAAAGAGAAAGGAGGAGAAATATTTAGTAATGTAAGAGTTACCTTAAGGTGGCAACCGAGGGGCCATTTTGCTGTGGGTGGGAGAAGAACTCCGAGCACCGACAACCCCCACCCCTCACCTGCAGACCTGAATGTCCCACACCAGTTTGAAAACAGCCAATCATGAAGCCCCAGCTTCCCATCACCCTGACAGAGGAGGCAACCTATTCCATCCCGCCATGTCCCTGAAATGCCCTTATTTGATAATCTGCCCTCCCAAGATCAAATCCAGAATCCCCTCACCCATAAAAAAACCCCTGCCCTTCCCAAACGAGGTGGGACTTCCCTGACTCCCCATTCCCAGGGTAGGGAACCTCGCCAGGGAATCGCAGATCCCAATAAAGGCTTTCTTGGCTCCATAACTTGGTCTCTTCCTTTCCTCTTCTCTCTGCCTCCATCTATTAAATCTTACAAGTAACACTTTTGTTGGTTTGAAGATATTTATTTTTTGTTGATATAGTTTTGTTTCTAAGGTGGGAAATCTGTTTTTTGTTTAATTTATTTAATAGGATTCTGAAAGTGTTCAGATGAACTATGAGGTAATTGAGTCACTGCCTTTAAAATAATTTAATTTTGAATGCGCCAAACAAATATATCAGCAAACCAAAATGACAGAAATAAGTTAATCTTACTCATTTTTAAAATGACTGACTTTAACTTTTTCTGAAATTGAGATAGTTAACTAGTTAGAACCACTATCTAAATGTACCAACTGCATAAGGTTTTATATGTTATTAAAAGTCATGGTAAAACAGCTGGTGAGAGCATGAAGATCATCACTATTCGCTATGTGGGTCAGTTTAGTTTTGTTATGTCATGGTCATAGATTTGACTCCAGCCCAACAATAGCCTTTGTTCTAAGATTAATAATATAACTAAATGTCAAAACAATCTCAAAATTCTCCCAGGAAACCAGCATTATCCACATTCATAAATAAGCATAAACATTTATATATAGAGTCAAGAAATCCTCATATTTAATATTTTATGCTTAATTGTGTATACAATCTTACTTTAAGCAAGTACTTCTCCCCCCCATAACTTTGTATGAAATGTTCATACAGTATGAAAGGCTGGGTTCTTTAGATTTCAACCATGACATCCAGGAAAAATCTTCCTACTACATAGCATAAGACTGGTATCAACTTTCTAATTTCCCATCAAGCCCCTCTAAAAGCTTTATATTCAGAAAAGAAAACAAAAAAACAAGAAATAAAAAATAAATTAAAAAAAACTCAGTTACGTGGAAACACAAACTGCATTATAACACATTGCTATCTAAAATCACCTAATAACTGGGGAACCTGGGTGGCTCAATTGGTTAAGTGTCCAACTTCAGCTAAGGTCATGATCTCTCTGTCTGTAGTCTGAGCCCCTTGTGGAGCTCAGTGCTGACAGCTCAGAGCCTGGAGCCTGCTTCAGATTCGGTGTCTCCCTTGCTCTGACCCCACCCACACTCATGTTCTTTCTCTCAAAAATAAAAATAAGTAAATACTAAAAACACAAAATAATAAAATAATATCACTAACAATAACTAATAATTATGAGTAAGCCAATGTTGCATTCCCGGGTCAACGTATTTTCTTTCTGATATCCATCATTGATAAAAGCCACTGTTAACATTCTGTGGTATTTTTTATGCAGGGGACACACTTTAAATGCTGGCCCCTGCCTCAATCTGAGAGAGTGTTATCTATATATCACAACTCCAAGGGAAGAATTTGGCAGAGTACACAACAAAATTGACTCCCGTTTTCCAGAAGTTTACAGTCTTAGGAGAACATAGAGACTTCCCCAAAGAGGTAAAAGAAATAAAGAAATAAAGAGGGCTTCAGATGGAAGCAGTGACTTGAAAACATGACGGAAGAAGTATTTTCTCCAGATTATATGGAGACTTCCTTGGCACGAGAACAGAAAAAGGGGAAGATTTTCAGATATGGAACAATAGGAAAGCAGAATCTGCCTCACAGAAGTGCTATCGATGGGCAGTCTGCTGGGCATACAGGCATCGAAATTATACAGAGAAATGATTACACATTACTTCAGGCTCTAGGCATAGAAGTTCAAAACTCAGTGAAGATTTCTATGTACAAAAAACTTCACCCAAATGACAAGACCACCACCAGACCTAAAGAGAAATTATGTGCAAGATATTTGGTGACCAGAGTAAATAACTAAAATCTAGAGTCATCTCTGATAATGTACAGTGTCTCAGCATCAGGATAAAAGAGTGGAGGGGACATAGCAATTACTGAGCTCTATCGTAAGGCCCTTCCAAGGGAACCGGGGCTCAATTGAAACAACAACTGGGGCGCCTGGGTGGCTCAGTCGGTTAAGTGTCCGGCTTCGGCTCAGGTCATGATCTCACGGTTCATGGGTTCAAGCCCCACGTCAGGCTCTGTGCTGACAGCTAGCTCAGAGCCTGGAGCCTGCTTCTGGTTCTGTGTTAATTAAAAAAATTAAAACAACAACAATAAAGTTATAAAAAGAAGTAAATTTCATTTCTTTTATAGCAGAGCATACAGACTGATATTTATACCTGTTATGTATTTTTTAGTGTTGGTTTGATCATGGACTATATATTAATGTATTAAATTACAAAATATCAACTAGATAAATTCCATGTAAATACTGAATAATAAAGCCCTTTAGACTAAGCATATATTTGTCCCTCTTTCCATCTATGACATTGGAGCCAATCAATTCTTTGCTTTTTAAAAATAATATCTAAATGCAACTTAAATGCACTATTACGAAAGAGATAGATTTTCATAACTTAACCCTGATAGCTTTTCCCACACGGATTAAAATTTGATAAAATGGCAAATGTCTTTTCTTAGAGGAGTACGTTTGGCAAAACAAAAAAGAAAAAGGACAATTTGGATATGATGAAATACATTCTCCACATCCTGAATATTCGGACAGATGGAGGAAAAATTAACGTGAAAAGAGTGAATATTCCTAGGACAAAAATGCTTTCAACCGAGCATAAATTCATACGCCTCTAAAAATTTTAAGATGAATTCACTTCATTACTCTCATCAAATAATTAGAAATGGTACAGTGCTCTCTAGGAGAAAGCTCATTTTAAAAAAAGGAAGACACTCAGGTACAATAGTATCGATTCATACAATTAACTATTTTATAAGAAAATTTTGTACTAAGCAACCAAAGTTAAGTTCCCATATGGCATTTTACTGTGTTATGCAGATGTCTTTTGGTAGAAACAATAAAATTCAGGAGCCACACTGCCATTTTATATTAGTGAAGACCTTGTTACCTCTTGTACAGACTATTTTAACAGCCTTCTGATTGCTTACTTCTAGACTCTTCTAAAAAGAAAACCACTTTTCATCTTACTGCAGAAGAATGTGTTAAGAGGCTTATAACTCTGGAGATGGTCCTGCCCTGCATGAAGACTCCCATTAGATGTTAAATACGAATCACATTTCCAAGTTTGACATTTAAGGACCATAAATTTAATCAATCTAAGCATGATTTACTGTACAGCACTATAAAATACATTTTAAGATTTATTGACCTTACTAATGCTATACTAATACATAATAAAAAAATTCTCGAAGAGTAAAAGAGCTACATGAAAACCATACTACACACAGATCAATCTTTAACGAAATACAAGAGATATAAAGCCTAATTCCATAGAAAGGAGCTGAATGACATTCAGTTGTGCGCTGGCAAAGCGGCTCCCTGAAGAGAAAGCTCTGACGTGTATACGGCATTTGCCAGTTTCTGGGGTGTCAGTAATCCCAGCATGGCCATTAAGAAGCTACCAGCCTTCTCACAAAATTTCACAACTGGCTGTCACAAGCTGGTACATGCTCACTCAAGCACATCACCAATCTGGTGGATATTCCTAGGACAAAACTGACCACAACTTATTTTACTCCTTAACACTTATTTTTTTATTTATAAAATTGGCTTAACAATCTCTATATTGTAGTGTTGTTCTATAATTTAAATAAGATAATAATATTTCGTGGAGTAAAATTACTCCCTATTATCTCAAAATAAAGATTGAATAGGTATTTATTTATATTATATCACCAAAAGTATATTAAATGTATTGAATGCTAGGGAAAGAGAAATTAATAATATATGGTGGCCACATTTTTTTAAAAGTAAGTTTCACACCCAGCATGAGGCTCAGTGCAGGGCCCAAACCCACGACCCTGAGACCAAGAATTGGAAACTAAACCAACTGAGCCACCCAGGTCCTTCTGGTCTAGTGAAATTCTAAAATGTAATATAAATATGAAGATTGAATATAACTTGATCAAAGCAGAGGCCAGGAAAAGAGGCATCACAACATAGTGGCTAACAAATTGAATTTCTCCCAGTAAGTATGAAATTTCCAGTTCAACTCAATACCCACAACTCCTTATACAAGCAGGACACTAAACCTGTTCATATATCTACATGGTTACTTTGTCTCCTGAAATTATTTGAATTTGTTGCAATTAGTAGAATTAGATAATGTGAAAAGAGTTTTGTTTTGAAGGAAGATTAGAGATTAAAGAACAGAAACTAGCAAATAGCAGTGCTTTAATTTTTGCCTATTAGTACTAGAAAATTACAGGCTATTTATGTATTTTCATTACTTCTAACT
>NC_043709.1:42273763-42289316 GCF_006229205.1 Suricata suricatta | reverse complement strand
CATTGAGCTGCCATAAGGAAGTTATTGGGTCAATACAAATGGATGCTTAGTGAAGTAAAATGATAGGTGTTATCCTGATATTAAAATAATTATTTTATTTATACGAAGTTCTGGACAATACCCAATGTCATTAATTTTGGACATTTTTCCAAGTGTGTTTACAATTCAATGATGTTTCCTAGACTGAAGACTATTAATGGGAATACTGGAGAAGTTTGATTCAAAACATTTTTGAGGGCAAAGGTATGATAGCTTTCTTCTGATTTTATCTGTTTCAATTTATCACTATTATTAATAGAAAAATTGTTATTAAAATTTGTTTTAAGGATTAGTAACCTTTTTTGACAAAATAACACATATTTTTTAAGAATTAGAATAACTGCTAAAACTAAATTTGTATATAAAGAGTCAGTATTTTCTTTATTTTTTAAAAGTTTGAAGTGTTTCAAACTTCACATAATCATATGGAGAATAATATAATTAAAATTCTGGTAATTCTATATTTTAAGAAAGAAACTGAAAATATTTTCCATTCATTCATTCAACAAACATTTTTGAAAACTTCCTTTTTGCCAAGTTCTGTTCAAGGAACTATGGATGACACAGGAAACCAAAATATTTTGAAAAATTACCTGTCATTGAGTTATTTTCTTTAGATCTTTTCCATCTCTAATAAGAATCCATTGTTCTGTTATGGGGCTTATCACTCTGATGCATAGTTTATGCAAATTCACATCTATTTTAAATTATTATTATTTTGTAGGAATTTAGTAGCTTGGATTTTTTCCCCTCAATATTATATCTTTGTGGTCTATGTTGAAAATGTACCTCAGTTGATACTGCTTTACTGCTAAAGAATATTTAATTACATATCTCTACAACAATTTAGGTATAAATTCTCTTATAAACAAAAGTGAATTCAATATAGTCGTGTTACAGAGGTGCCTGGGGGCTCAGTAGGTTGAGAGTCTGATTCTTGCGGTTGGTGAGTTCGAGCCCCGCATCAGGTTCTGCTCTGACAGCTCTCTGCTTTCCCCTACTCTTTCTTGCTCTCTTTCCCTCTCAAAAAAATATATTGCTGTTACGAACAAAATTACAATGAATATTCCTTTCTGTTTTATTAATATGTTCAGAAATTTTACAATTCTTAGAGAAAGGTGGGTGAAAAGTTATAAACATTTGTTAATATTACTAGATACTATCAAAATGTTTTTACAAAATTACATTGCCAAAGTCCATTTCTAACAGCAATGTCCCAGAGTTTCTGCTGCTCCGTATCCTCCCCAACTTGTGGGAATGCCAATCTTCTCTAATTGCTTTACTTTTCATCTTTTAGTTTCCTTTCTTTGTGTTTCCTTATCCATTTCCTTCCTTCTTTCCTCCCTCTCACCCTCCCTCCTTCTCTCTTTCCTACCCTCCTTTCTCTCTTAATATTATTTTTTATTCAAGTATAATTAACATACAGGTGTACAACATAATGATTCCACAATTCTATACACTGCTCAGTGGCCATCGAAGTAAGTGTACTCTTAATCCCCTTTATTTATTTCATCCATTCCCCAGCCACTTTGCGTTCACTGTTTGGTGAATTTGAATCATATATGAATTAATATTTTCAATATGAAGCCTAAGACAAAGTAAATGTGCTTGCTCCATTTTTTTCCCTGTGAATAGACTGTCAATATCTATTGATTATTTTTCTACTGGACTCATTCTTTTCTATCTATAGTACTTTTTAATTTTTTAACTATTCTAGATAATGATAAACATCTATCAGGAAGATAGGTAAGCTAAAATCACAGAATTATATGCCAAATGAGGACAGTATGCATTATGAGAATTTTCTGCTTTGCTTATTAGTAGGAATATATTTATGTCTAATAGGAAATTTTATTTCTTTTCCTGCCCCCATTACCCTATCATTTAGCCTAATATGTGTTAATAATAATGAGTCGTACATTTTTACTATGTATGTTATAAAATATCAAAGAAGGAGAAGGAAAGCACAAGGAATTTAATTTTTCTGAGGAAGTAGACCTAGTAAATAAGACCAATTTAACCTAGGTTACAGGGCCTCAGGGTACATATGCTTACCTATTTTGGCATTCATCTTTGATATTATCATGGAAAACCATTTGAAAATACGTCAGCCCTGCAAGTCAGCTTCTCAGTCATCTTAGCCAGAATTGAAAACACCCATAAGAGTAAAAGGTTTCAAATTTCCTACCTGCCTCTTTTAGCCTTACCTCCTCTCCATACAGCATTGCAGAAATTCCTCACATTCTTACAGGCAGCCTAATGCATGATATTTGTCTAGCTCTCCTAATTATTCTCAGTAGGAAAGCTATCTGAATTACTTGATATTCATTACAAGAAGTGGGAGCCCAGAGTCAATTTTTGAACACCTACATCTTCACATCAATTTATTTTTAATAGTATAGACTTCCTTACACACTTTAAAAATATAAATCTGGATTTACACATATTTACATACAATTTGATGAATATACATAGATGTACATATATATAGTCTTATGCTTTCATGCGGTAAGTTCATGGGTGTGTGTGATTTTATTTATTATGTTCTGTCTACTAGAAAGTTGCCATTAATCATTTACCAATCTAAAAGTGAAAATGTAAAAGTAAAATGATGTATTATTTTGGATCACATATACTTGACTACCTCAATCAAGATAATCAATGCAACATCATCATTATCATGTCTAAACTAATTTGTAACTCTAAAATACAAAATATTCACATTAACTACTTCAGTAAGAATATTAAGGCTCTGAATGTTATTTATGAAACAAGTAGCATTGAATTTGCTTTTGCAAAACAAGTGTTCATATTGCTCATTAGTCATAATGTGGAAAAATTCTCATCAAACCTGATGCATAAATTAATAAGTGAATTTAAAACAGAAAATGTTTTTAAATATAACTATTAAATTACTCAAAGGTGATGCATCATTTATTAACTTAAAATAAATAGTACATAGCTTTAGATATTTTGCCTAAATCCAACATCTATCAAAATCTCAAAATACTATGTTTATATAATAACAAAAGCCATTTGACAAAATAGAAATTTCAATCAACTAATTATTCTGTCAGTGATCTAAATCTATTTTAGTGAATATTTGATTAAAAAGCTAGATTAGCTTTACCAATAACCTCAGGTTATTTGGTAATTATGTTAAAGTTCTATCACAGTTTATTCTATGCCTGATTTACTAGTCATAAATTATGTATACAACTTCTGTAGACTTTTAGTTCCTTTTCCTAAGATTGTCTTCTCTGTGGTCTCCACATTAGTTTTGATGAGCAAATTTATAATTTAACATTCAGATTAGAGTCTTCGTTCTGGAACAAGTATATTGGTTAGAAAATCACAAATCTGTACATGAGTTTCAGTAGACTTAAAATCATTAAAATAATCAAACTTTAGGCAGTTAGTATATATCTCTAAGTCAGTTAAGCAGAATACCATGAAATTGCATTTCTGCTACTTTGAAATGCAAGAGTCCTTTAGATTTGATGTAAACAATATAAAAAGTACAAAGTCTAATTAACTCATTCTGACATTAGCTTACTCAGTATTCAGAGATATTGCTTATTCTGATGAAAAGAGAACTTTTGACTTATAATGAAACATTTTACACCATAATACAAATACAGTTCCAAGAGTTGTGCCATTTACAGCCAAGGCAATTGACTTTTTTATGATTATGATACGATATACAACAGATATCTGAATTTGTCGATCAAACTATTTTCAGTTGATGTATAATCTTGGTTTCTCAGAGTTGACCTAGGCCTTTCAAACGAGAAAAATAAGATTACAGGGACAAACATTCTTAGGTCCCTATTCAATATCCACTGTTTCTTATTAATATAACACCAATTTTATTTAGATGCCATATACCTCATTAAAAATGCTCATGTACACACATATTGATATAACAATTGACATAACAATTATTGCTGATGGCACATGACAGATATCTACTAGACATAGCTTCCTGTATTATTTTCCTAGTAAGAGCATAGACTCAAGTAACCTTGCTACTTTACCTTCTTCATGATGAAAGAAGATATAGGCTATCAGGAGCTGTAGCATCTGACTTGTACCTGGGAGGATAGAACATACATTGGAAGGATGCTGGATTAGGAAGATACTTAGTAGTGTTTTGAGCAGTTGGTTGCAACTTGGACTGCTTATCTTTGAACTTTTTAAAAATAAAATACAGCCGTATGTGGAAAACCATTGTAATCAGCTTTCTTTTTATGTGATCAAATTTACTTTTAACTGACGTAGTCATAACTAGTATTACATAACTGGCAGAACTTGAACTCAGTACTCATAAGTTCTAATAGAATAGTTTTCACTAAACTGTACTCTCTATAAGCATTTTTTTAGTGGCCACACTTTTACAAAATATTGATGGTAAAATCTAAAAGTCTAAAGCAAAAACACTTATAAAGCAAAATTAAATTATAATAATTAAACGATAGTTTCTATATACTTTTTGAAGAAAACAATAGAATGGAAAGATGATTTTTTTAAAGCTCTTTTGTGAAAGATATGCAATCATTATTTTCCACATCTTCTTCCTAAATTTCAGCTTTCCTTTTCCCTAGACTGATAACACCAGACCCCTCCCTGACTTATAACTATTTTTCAAGGTTTATTTACTTATTATTGAGAGAGAAACAGAGAGAGAGAGAGAGAGAGAGAGAGAGAGAGAGAGAGAGAACCAGTGGGGGAGGGATAGAAAGAGAGGAAGAGAGAGAATCCTAAGCAGGCTATGTTTTGTTAGCACAGAGCCTGATGTGGGGCTTGATCCATGAGATCATGATCTGAGCAAAAATCAATAGTCAGACCAGCTGAGCCACCCAGGTGCCCCCACTTTTAACTTTCTTAATTTATCCAACAATTTAGTTACTTTCCAATCCTCTTATTTATTTCTCGGTGTTTTTAAACATTTTTTAATGTTTAGTTTTATTTTTCAGAGAGAGAGAGAGAGAGAAGGGGACACAGAATCTGAAGCAGGCTCAGATTCTGCGCTGTCTGCACAAAGCTGTACACTAGGCTCGAAACCACGGAGCCCAAGATCATGACCTGAGCCAAATTCTGACTCTCAACTGCCTGAGCCACCTAGACACCCCTCTTGGTGTTTTTTAAAATGGGTGCTATCCCCTTTTATCATGTTCAGTCAGGTCTTCATTATTAGTAAGCTAGATCATTGCATCTGTCTTGCTTCTGAGCTCCCCACATTCTATATTTCCTGATCTAATCTCTTATGCACAGTGTTGCCAACTGAAGGCTTTTATTATGTCAATATGTGCACTGACTAAATATACCCCACACTCAAACACACTCAAATATACAACACACAAATTAATTTAAAATTAAAATCTAACCTCTAATTTCATAGAACATACACTTTGACCACTTTAGAGATATAGTTATGAATTTTTCCTGTCACTATCACTGATTTATCTACCATTATTCCTTTTCATCCAGTCTATAATCGAACCATAGTAGACTCCTCTTCAATCTGAGTATATTTTTGGATTTTTTACCCTTTATCTAGGCTAATTCAATTCCCCTGCCTAAGAGGCGCTTTCCTTCATTTGCATATGTTCAAATGGCCCACATATATCAAAGATAGAACACAAATGATATCTCCCTCATAAATCATCTCAATTTTTATATTCTGATGATGAATAATACATTCCATCAATAAATCTTATTAGCTTTTCACTCTCTATTATTATAGTTTATTTTGTCTGTTCATTTTATGCAATTATAAAACTAACATTTCGCAAACTGTTAAAGGAGCACTGGAAAATCCATAGTACATTTGGTATTTTACAAGAAGCTTTAGAAATCTCAATAACTGAGGCGCCTGGGTGGCTCAGTTGGTTACACGCCTGACTTTGGCCCAGGTCATGATCTCACGGTTTGTGGGTTTGAGCCCTGCATCGGGCTTTATGCTGACAGCTCAGAGCCTGGAGCCTGCTTCAGATTCTGTGTCTCCCTCTCTCTCTATTCCCCTGCCCCATTCATGCTCTGTTTCTCTCTGTATCAATAATAAACATAAAAGATTAAAAAATAAATCTCAATAACTGTCTTAAATATTGTCTAAACTTCCTTACATTTTATAAGAGATGTATTGACATCAACGACAAAAGGTGCTTATCAGATACTAAAAAATATCTGGGTGTGAAGTAACTTTTCCTAGCTTTAAATTGATGAAAAAATTAGATGGACTTTGACACACATAAAGTGTTTTTCTTTTTTCTCTTTGAATAAATGGTGATCACAGATGGTGAATGTAGAGATGGCATGGGGATGGAAGGCTTCAAACCTGACTGGAGTGCTGCTGTTAAAGCAAGAGAAAGACTTTCTCTTCCCACCCTCTTTTCATCCCCAATCACATGGGGCTGATTGCTTTTTATGTATCTTCAAAACAGGAATAAAAGCATATTGAGGAAAATGTTTTCAGAAATGGAGGTAGCAATTTTCATCAAAAGCATCGGTATCCTTCCTCTGAGCTTGATAATGATTTGTGTTTACAATTGCTTTTCTGTATTGTCTATTGCTTTGAAAGGATATTTCATCAGTTATGCTTTTATTCACATTTTTAACCTATCTCTAATTGAATTACGGGACTATGTCCTATAATAATAATTAGAAAAAAATAGCTTTTATCATACTAGGCGAGAGGTACCGTTTCATGGATGGTGTTGTCATTGACTTCACCTGGTTTAACTTGGTAAAAATTGTCTACTTATCTGATCATCACATCGCTTGAATGATTTTCATCTATAGCACTATGTGAGGTTATTGCTAATTTAAATTTGAATTACTATTTGTAGTTTAAAATATGTTTAATGCTTATTTCAGAGAGAGAGGGAGAGTGTAAGTGGTGGAGGGAAAGAGAGAGAGGGAGAAGCAGAATCTTAATCAAGCTCAAACGTGGGGCTCGAACTCACAGACCACAAGATCATGACCTGAGCTGGTCAGAGCCTAACCAACTGGGCGTCCCTAAAACGTTTTTTAGAAGAGATTATTAGTGAAATTAAATTAATTAGTACCATATTCCTAGGACATTATCCAGTTGTTGGAAGTGAAATTTTTGGAAGTCAAATAAAATTACACATCTTTTTAAAAAGATCATAATTTCCACAGTCAGAAGAGTTAGATATCACCATTTGTGAAGCAACAAGGGACATCTTTCAAGCACTAAAGTAAAATACGGTAAAATACTTTTGAGAGATGCTATTTAGCTTCTATACATATACAAACACTAAATTTTAGCCAAACAGGAAGTGCAATAAAAAGCAGCCACATATTATAATTCAATCCCAAATATTTATTTTTAATCCCAAATGTTTAAAAGAATATATAAAATATAAAATATAATAATGATGCCATAAATTCCCACCAATAACTAAAGAATTTGAAAAAAATAGATTATAAATATGCAAAATCCTAGACTTGACTTTTGATTGGATACAAATAAAAGTAGTATAGTAAAATAAATGGTGTTTTCATTTAATTAAAAAAACACATATTAACAGTATGTATTCTCTGCTCTTAACATGAATTAAAACAATGCTGAATTTTAAAATAGGTCACATGTGCTATTAAAGTAGATTTAATGCTTTTGGGGAAGGGATGTATCATATTCTTCTATATAGCTTCAAGGCACATGAAACACACCCCAAAAATGTCTTTTGAATGAACACAAAATGTTGGAGAAAAATATAGTAATATTATTGGAAAAAGTGTTACTGCTCCATCTCAACATTATTTTTATTTATTCTTTTGTGTATGTGTGTATTTTTCATTAAAATATTTAATACAGTTATCCCCTCTCACATTTTTTATGTCCTTTGTCAGGTATTTTGATTTTTAACAAGTTATTCTTCTTATTATGTTATATTTTTATTTTATTTGAATTTATCAGATTTTTATTCTTTCCATTCTTTCCACTACCAATCCAATTAAGATACTATTTCTTCTGTCTTGAAAACTTCCTTCAGTACTTTTTTTTAATGTTTGTTTATTTATTTTGAGAGAGAGAAAGAGCAAGGGGAGGGTGGACAGAGAGAGAGAAGGAGACAGAATCCCAAGCAGGCTCCATGCTGTAAAAATCTCATGAACCATGAGATAATGACCTGAGCCAAAATCAAGAGTCAAATGCTTTACCAACTGAGCCACACAGGTGCCCCCATTCGTTAATATTTCTATTAGTGCAAGTTGGCTACCTATAAATTCCCTTTTATAGGGAGAGGTGATCTTAAGTATAATGCACTTTAAGTTTGAAATATATTTTAGGTGGATATCAAATCATAGTTTAACATTTATTTCTTTTAAATAATTTAAAATATATCATCCTTTGTCCTCTGATTTTCATCGTTTCTGCTTCAGAACTAGGTGCCGTTATTATTGCTGCTTATTTGAAGATAATGCTCTTTTTTTCTCTGATTATTTCTAACGTTTTTGTTGCTGAGCTGAAAATTAGTGATTTTGCTATAGTTTTAGTTTTATTCTTTCATATTTATCCTTCCTGTATGTATAGCTTTGTCTTTTTGTCAATTTTAGAAAATTCACAGTATCTATTCAAATAAAACTCACTGTATCCTTTTCTCTTTCTTCTGGTAGAACACCAATTCCACATCTAGGATTCTTCATTTTGTTCCATATATATTTTACATTATTTTCTATATTGTTATTCATGTTCACTTCATTATCAGTCTGTATTTTCTATTGACTTATCTTTTCTTCTATTAATACTTTGTTCAGCTACCTCGGGGTGACCAGTTGAAAACCTGAAGTATTTTCCTGGTCTTTTCCTCCTAGTCAGGACTTGAATAGCATTTTTTTTCTTTTTGGCCATATAAGACTCCTCCGCTGTTTAGCCTCTTAGCTCTTGCCTTCAGCTTGCCTGTCCAGCCTCTGACACTCTTCAGATTAGGAGCTAAGAAGTACTATAGAAGCCCAGAGTCACGTAATTTCAGGCTCACCTCTCTACTGCTGCCTTTGCTCTGAAGTTTTTGTGTTTTAGTTCCAAGCTATTGTGGTAGTGCTGACTTCTAATTTTTGTCTCCACAGTTCTTCCCAACAAACTGTTCTTCACAAAGTTCTGAGGCTGCGTTTTCACTTGGCTTGTGGCCTATTCTGCAGACAAGCTTGCAAACGCCTCGAGAGAAGTGACAGATGAACGTTGGAGTCCTTTTGCTGTGTTTCTTTTCTCTTGGGAATTTTGAACCCTGATGGTCAGAGTTGATTTCCAATATCTTCAAACA
This sequence comes from Suricata suricatta, assembly GCF_006229205.1. Taxonomy (NCBI): domain Eukaryota; kingdom Metazoa; phylum Chordata; class Mammalia; order Carnivora; family Herpestidae; genus Suricata; species Suricata suricatta. Next base: position 42,279,993 of record NC_043709.1, on the reverse strand, counting down.
GTAGTCTTCATCTTTAATCCAGGTTTTTAATTTACTTTTTGAGAGATTTTTTTTCTGATATAAGCTATCCCACTATAACCAGAAAAGTGAAATTCTCTGAAGCTAGTTTTTAGTCTGGTTTTAAAGAGTTTGTAGAGTGGAATAACCAACAGTAACAATCAATTTAAGAAAAAAATTTAATAGTATATATATAATTAACTTAAAGACTTCTGAAAAGTCAAAGCATAATCTTTTATGACACATGCAGTTTTGTAATTAGCAAAAAGGTTCATGTTTTGCTTTGTAGGTAAAATCATTATAGTGTATAATGAGGACAAGATCACATCACCTGAATAAATCAATAGCTTTTAAATTTTCTAAATCTATTTAATAGATCAATAGTTTCAGTGTCCTAAGTTTATTATTAAGCTAATGACCATCTTGATGTTATAAAATGAAATATTTTTTCAATGGCATCAAACACTGATATTTTCATTTTATCTTCCCTCAATTATTTTTGGCATCTCTAACTTTCTATAATATTTAACTAGGTTATTCTATTCCAGGATCATTCTCCATCATGCAACACTTATGCTTACATCAACTAAAATAAAAAATATGGTGGCATGACTTGTTCACTATGGATAAATATGGGGAAGTTTCTGCTTTTGCATTTCATCTACTAGTTTGCAGTTTGTTCATGGACTGCTTCAGTTTTTGTGTTTCTTTGTTCTGCAAAAAGATACACTATATGAAGGTGGATAAAGTTCAAGTATCAAGTCTTGTTTTGTTATTCTTATCCTGGAAAAATCTCCCTTTAACTTCTGGGATAAAATGCCAGTTTGGGGCTACATTATGAGGCTCATTTCCCTTTGATATGGCATACTCCAAAACAATGATGCTTGTTGGTTTCTTTGAACAAAAGCAAATTGAGTGCTGAATATATATTTCTCTAATTAATGAAAACAGAAATTACATTCTTTTACTTCCATTACTTGAGATATGTGACCCATGTAAAACAGTTTTCTACAAAAATAATACGTATGTGAAAGCTTTTAATTATTTTGTAAATTTAGCGGCAGGGAAGTTTTAAACCTATTTAAAACTTAAACTAAAAATAAGTATTTTATTTTATGTTTTAAAGTTTATTTATTTTGACAGGCAGAGTGAGAGTGGGAAAGATTGAGCACGAGTTGGGAAGAGGCAGACAGAGGGAGAGAGAATCCCAAGCAAGTTCTGCACGGTCAGCACATTGTTCAAGGTGGGGCTCAAACTCATGAACCATGAGATCATGACCTGAGGTGAAATCAAGAGTCAGAAGCATAACTGACGGAGCCATCCAGGTGTCCCCAAAACAAGTATTTTAAAACAGATATTAAATTCACATGGTTTAAGATGTAAAATGTGTCAGGAGGTTAAGAATTATAAATTTTAGAAAGTTAAGAATAAATGTGTCGTGTTGCTTGAATGAGTAGACATAAAAAATGAAAAGAGGATGCAGATGACATTTAATAAAGTGTCAAAATATTTTGAAGCATATTTATTTAAAAACATAAAAATTAGGGGCGCTTGGGTGGCTCAGTTGGTTGAGCGTCCGACTACGGCTCAGGTCATGATCTCACAGTTCGTGGGTTCGAGCCCTGCGTTGGGCTCTGCACTGACAGCTAGCTCAGAGCTTGGAGCGTGCTCTGAATTCTGTATCTCCCTCTCTCTCTGACCCTCTCCGGCTCATGCTGCTCTCAAAAATAAATAAAAACATTAAAAAAATTAAAAAATTAAAAATAAAAAAATAAAAATTAGAGTTATTATGTGATCAAATATGGAACATGCATGATATTGTGAAATGTCTAGTGACAACCTCAATTTTGACACTATATCTTTCTTTCCTCAGGTCAGGGGAGGAATAAAACAGACTTTCTCTGGGATATCCATGAAGAAGGTATCCTTAATAAAAGATTCTTGGATAAATTTTAAAAATTGAATCTTTAAGAAAGAAGTTTTTTTTTTTTAAATTTAGAATACTAGCATCCCTCTACACAGTTAAGTTAAATCAGAATAAATGCCTTGTATTCATACAATGCTTTCCAATTACCAAAAATGTTTCATCTACATTGTTTAATTTTTATCTCTATGGCAGTCCTGTGCTACACTAACATTTCTGTATTAAAAGTCACTTTTATTGCCTAACATTACATACATAATAGACAGCACAGTCCTAACCTGAATTTATATCCTTTGACTCTATATGCAATCTAGTGTTCACTCGATTGAGTTTAAAATTTCATTACAATTAACTTAAGCTAGTAGAGAAGAATACTGAATATCCACAAACTTTGGAATTTAGTAACAAGCATATATTTAAAAAATATGTTTAAGGTTATAGAACGGTCAAGGATGATTTTCTTCTTTTGTATAGTTCCATGAGACCTCTTTTAACAATGATTATTTCTGTGTATTGTATCAACTATGACTGACTCTGCTCTCAAATAACAGGGGAAATTAAGGGTTACTAAGTTATAGGCTGAATTAGAGGATCAATGTATTTCCAAGCATCAGTTTACATATTTTTTGCTCATTCACTTGACTTTTGTGTGCATAATTTTATTTTGATAGAAATAAAACTATTTCATGGTAAGAGATAAGGCCCAGGCACGTTGCTTTATGTCTTGCTCATTACATATTTCTAGAAAATATTTTGAATTCCTTAGATTTTCACTTAAAAACCTTTTAGGTCCCAATTGTCTATTCAGTTAAATCTATCACTTGATTTAGAAACTATCAAAAACTGCATAGCTAACATAACAAGAAATTGGGACTTTGCATTCATTTCTCTCTGTTCCCTCCCGTTTTCTGATCATGCTCTTTTTACTTTACATCGAACTGCTCTTCATGTCACGTGTCTTCCGGGAAACACTCCTCTCTTCCCATATTACCTTCTCCGACCTGCTTGTCGCTAGTTTTCTGGTAATGCTTATCACCAAATGTGATGAATATCACATTTTCAAGCATAACTGTCTTGGGATCATAGATAATTGCCCTACTATGCATTTATATCATTTTGCCAGTTATTGATTCATTGACTCTTATCTCCAAGTTCAAAAGTTTGCTTGCATTGTGAAAATGGATCTGTGCCCTTTAAATAATTTTGCTTTACCAGATGGCATGGTGTTCAGCTTTTTAAATAAAAAGTATTGGAGAGACATCAGGAGATAAGAGTTTTGCTTCCAATTCCCGTGAGCCCTCTTAGTGGGCTCCGGGAGGGAGTAAACCTTGTCTAGCACCTGGCTGTGGGATATCAGATGGCTTGCCCTTTGTTAGAGAATTATACAGAACATTCCAAAGCAGAACATTGCTTTCTGGCCTCGCTGAAAAAAAGTGGGCCGTGCTTCACTTATCTAGTAAAAGTATATCTAGGGGTTGGGTCCTGCCTATGCTCATGAACTCCTTAGACCATGTTATCTATGAAATATCTTACCTTGTTTTCCACCCTGCTTTCAACATCCTCTCTTTTGTAGTCTTGGGAATGCCTTATCTTATTTTTCTGCATGCTAGCTATAAGTTCTTACGGGCATGTAGCCCAATGACATATTGCACAATGTTTCCCTAAATGTATGCTTAATAATAGGGGAGCTTGAGAGCAGCTTGGGGAGTCTTCCCTTAGTCTCCCTCTCACCTCTGTTGACTTGCAGAGACTTGAGTAATCCTGTCTGTCCTCCTTGGCTTTGCTGGACAAAGCTGAAGCCTGAGCCCACACCTGGCCCCTGCAGTACTTAAGACTTCTCAATTTCCTGACTCCTGCAGTGCACAAAACCCAGTAGTATTCATTGGCCAGCAGCTCCCACCACACACCCTCCTTGAGTGCTTTTAAGCAGAGTGTCTCCAATGAGATACCACCCAGTGAAGACATTTCTTTAGTACCCTAGTGAATGAATATGCAGCAAGCGCTAAAATGTAGATAGATTCCCAGCAAATTTTGTCTGTGTTACACCAAACTGACTTCTCTGCCACCCAGCTGGCCATGGCTGTATCCTCCCATACAGGCTGTGTCTCAGCCCCGTAGGGGCCTTTCTCTTGCGTATTGTATCTCAACCACAGAGAGAGTGGCTATTCTTTATATCTGCTGTACGTTTATCCTTTTTTAAGAGTTTATTTTTTAAAATAATCTCTATAGCCAACGTGGGACTCAAACCCACAGCCCAAAGAACAAGAGCCACATGACAGAGCCAGCCAGACAACCCCAATATTCTTTACTACTTCCTTAGTTTTTGCAGGCTTATACCAAATCACTCCAATTCCTTGTTATAGCCAATATTTCTTCACATTGAACTTTCCTTGTTCAAATTACTGTGTGGATTCTCTCTCCTGAGTGGACTCAGACTTCTAATAAATACTTAATAATGGAATAGAGTTCACTTAATTCATACCACAGTTTAAATTACTTATCTCAAGATTCTTCTTGGAGAATCCAAATAGGTGAGAGTAAGAAAAGTAAAATTATTGGACATTCTCTATTGGTGACAAGGATTGAAGATCCAGCACATAAATCACAGAATATATATGACATGAGGATCTTTCAAAGTTAAAATTACAAATTTAACAATACTCACTGGGTAATTCTTGTAAAATCTATTATTCTTGTTTGTGAACACAAGTGGGCAACTCCTGTTCCTTATGTGAACATTTATTTCTCATTAAGTATTTTACTTAGGATATTTATAAGGTAGTTTTTGATCAGCTGAAAAGTTATTATACTATAATTTTTTTGAAATTTAAAATCTCAAATGAAATTTAACTCTTGAGTGAAGATTTTACTTAAGTTTTCACACATGCGTTCGGTGCATTATTAATTCTGGCTGAATATGCCATAATTCATCATGAAAGAATTACTTGGAGACATAAAAAAATGCATTAAAGAACAGCTGTTGTATTACTGAAAGCAATGCATCAGGGCATGCACATGGTGTTATGAAACACAGAACTGATTAATTGTATATCCTTGTTACAGTAATTTCTTCACTTTATGATAATTGCCATCTATTTGAGAGCAGATTGTAGGATTTCCTTTATGCAATAAACTTATCAAAACAAACATGAAATAATTAAGTTATTAACAGATATGTTGATCACTGTAGGCTGGAGAATCTCAAATAGTAAATAGTGAATTTAGGTTACAATTCCAATAAAAACTCTGTCTAAATTCTTATGAGTTAGGTGAATTATATAAAACCTATTGAAGCACCAAAATTTTTCATATTTGAATATCTCAACTTTTGAATCATTCTAAAGTTGTATTATATCTATATAATCGCTTTATTATACGAGTTCTCATCATGCAAGTTGTGTTCCTTCACATGTTATTGCCTAAAAACTGTCACTATGCTAAAATGATGAGTCATGTGACTCACTGAAGAAACTGGAGGCAATTCTATTGAATGTTCTTGACCATTATGTACTTATTCAATGATAGAAAAGATTAAAAGTTACATAACATGTGAAAAAACTTATGATAATAAAGGAAAGCTGTATAAACTTTATTATTACTCAACATTCAACAAATGTTTGTTTTCTACTTTATTGCAGGCTCCATGCTAGGATTTTGTGGCAATAAACATCTATTGCTTTCAAATTCAAAGAACTTTAAGACAAATAGGTAAGATATAAAAACATATGTCACCCAAGAGTTTATTGGAGATTCTGCTCACTAAATACCTTCAATTTGGTTACCAAATTATCTGTAGATTAACATTCAATTAACATTCAGGATTTTTTTTAATTTTTATTTATTTTTTGAGAGAGAGAGAGAGAGGGCAAGCAAGGGAGGGGTGGGGGCGCAGAGGATCTGAAGCAGGCTGGCTCTGCACAGACAGGCTGACAGTTGATGTGGGGTTCAAATTCACAAACCACAAGATCATGACCTGAGTTGAAGTCAAATGCTCACCAACTGAGCCACCCAGGCACCCCAACATTTAGTTTAACTATGTTGAGTAATTTCAAAATATAATTCTAATTAACTAGCCAAACTAAAATTTAAAGAGAAATTCAGGGGGTGGAGCCAAGATGGCAGAGAGGAAGGGAGCTCTGTAAACTCCCTCCGCACCGTTTTTCGAACTGAGAAGGATATTACGTTCAACTGAGAGAGCGGAAGGAGAAAATACGAACTCCAGAAGGAATAGAACCTCAAAGATACCTGAGTGAGTGGGGGCGAACGGGGGAGATCCGAGGACGGGCCAGCCCGGGACAGGCAGGGGAGG
>NC_043709.1:42229505-42273663 GCF_006229205.1 Suricata suricatta | reverse complement strand
AAAAAAAAAAACTCCTGCAAGTAGTAAGCACTTATAGTTTGAATAAAAATTTATGGAAGAGAAAATAAGGAAGAAGGGAAAGAATAAATAAGAAAGAAGAAAAATAAGAAATTCTGAAATAAATAAATGATTACATTGTAAACTACATAATATATAGTAAATATGTTCATTGGGCATTTAAATTTGTATACAAACAAATTTATATTTACTATTCATATCCAGCATTGGCAAAAAAAACTATACTCTTATTTTCTAAGAAAAAAGATGAGAAAGATTATATGGAATTACAATGAGTAATTAACTTAAGATTCAGGTAAATTTTTAAATTTTTAACCCCTTTGAATAATAAATGAAAAAAATATTTGGAAATATTTATCTCAAATACTCTTGACTTTGTGTCAAGTATAAATAACATCTTTTGTAGTTAGAAAAAAATTCCATATGAGGGCTTTGTAACAAATGTGAAAGTTGAATTCATCTGCCTTTTAATTAAAAAATATACCACAATATTAAATACTGGAATAGATTTTATTTAGAGAACTGAATGCTAATTCATTTTCTGTGAAAACAAATGCATCATTTTTTTGTACAAAAGTACTGAAAGGTCATTTACTTTGAGGTTTTGTTTTAATTAAATTATAAAACACCATATCAGGAAAAATAAAATAATGAATTATGCCAGTTGGCAATTGGAAGATTAGGTAAAAAGAAGACAAGGAAAATCAAAGACAACATTATTTTACTATTTACTTTTCATATAATATTTGGAAGAGGTAAAATAATTTTGAGGGAAAGTCCACCACTTATACATTTCTTTGAAAATAAGGATATTTCTAAATATAACTATTAACTTCTAAATTTTGAATAAATATAAAATAAGAATAATATCATAATAGTTTATCTTTTGCACTTATGATCTTCAGAGCATTAGGTGTATATATAAAAGCACAGATTAGGTATAGATATGCATGCTTACATAGTAGTATAAATATATTTTTAGATAAGAACAAAATTTGCAACTTCTTGCTTATATTATCTTATTGTTGAGAGTTCCTTTCTAAGAAATAGTAAAAATCCCCCCCCCAGAAGAAAAAAAAGGGTAAGGACTTAAATAATTTAATGAAGGAGGAGGATTAATGGGATCAAATTTTCCTTTGTTTTATTAGAGTTCTCTTTGTGTATATTTATGTATTGTTCTTCTTTAATTCATATATTTTCATGTTTCCTCAGTCTGCTTTTTAGCAGTAGAACAATAAAACTCTATTTTCTTCAAAGTGATAGAAATTTGAAAAGCTTTCAAACCATGAATCAGATATGTACTAAATAAAATATAAACATAATGTAATACAAAAATAGTTTTTCATGTCTGAAATTGTGTGTGAAAATTCTGCATTAATAGAATAATAATGTATATAAATTGACACTGTTGCATGCATAAAGGTACTGACATAATAGTTTTTCATTAAACATAAGAACTTTTGGTCTAGGTGGCCAGAGAACAAAAGAACTTCATGCACTAATTCATAGGTAGTGTTGAAAAAATATATTAGCTGCAACATTTAAAAATGAAAGAAAGAAGAGATTCTAAGAATCAAAATAGAGAAATACCAAAGAATCGAGGATGACTACAACTTCACCTTGAAGGAACTTGGAACTGACAGAAGGGACTCCAGACAGCAGGTGGGATGGAGTGAGGAGGCCAGGCTCCCTGAGTAATCCCTAGCGCCCAAACACCAGTGTCCACTAGTAACTCTGGCTGAATTACCTTTGTTCTTCAATTTGAGGTGAAGCCATCGTGTGCCAGTTGAATATGCAAAGAGCCAAAATAAATGCACCCACAAATAAGTATTTGGTCTGTGTCACATGCGGGTACAGCGTCAAGACTGTTGAATTGCAGAGGTTATGGTTCTGGAAACAAAGTGGTATCTGCTTCTTATATCATACAGAGCTTTAGAAAAGGTGCACAATGAAGAATACAGATTATCTTCAATATTTGAGCAGTCCAACAGGTAGGAAACTTTATGTCTATAGAAATAACAAATAATTATAAGTACAATATTTTCTAAAAAGTGAGCTTAAATTTTCAAATGCAGAAGTGTTATTAGTATTCAAGAAAAACAAGTAGGAGTTTTAATGAATAGAGATTAAAATTTGATCATTTGAAAATCTTGGCATTGAAAACCATAATTATTTAAATTATATTTTTAAAACTTTCAGTCGGAGTGCCAAACAGTGGGCTTATTCTTGCTAAGGGAGAAAAAATGAACTGAAACCAGAAGTAAATGAAAAGGTCCTATGGTCAAATTGATTTGGTCTGAATATTTAACCTCTTTGCTACACTCAGATTCTTCATCTGTAAAACACTAATTGTAATAGTCTTTGCCCCTTAGGCTGTTGTGACTGCAAATGTGTAGGTACTGAGTAGGTACTCAACCTCCTTATGTATTGGTTATATCACTATAATCTCATAAGGGCCTGGTCATGAGAAAGAGACTGGAAAATAAAAGCAATTGAGGCACAGAGGATCAAATGCAAGTCTCTAGCATCTATCTAGTAGAAATTCTAGAAGAATAAAAGAGGAAAGGAAAGGAATGAGGTGGCAGAGTTTGGTGATAATGCCTTTGCGGCACACTCAGATACACAGATCTTTGTGAAAACATGACTGGCAAGTCCAGTCCAATGACATCACTGAGAATATCAAAGTCAAATTCCAAGACAAAGAGGGCACTCTGTCTGACCAGCAGCGCCTGATTTTCGTGACTACAGTACCCAGAACCCGCCCCCCCCCTGCCATGTGCTTGGTGTTTCTCCTTCAGGGGAGCATTTCCAGGCCTTCTCTGAATCACCCATAAGTACAACTGTGACAAGATGCTCTGCTGCAAGTTTTAATGCTCGCCTGCATCCCTGCACAGTCAACTGATACAAGAAATGTGGTCACACTAACCACCTGTGCCCCACGAAATTCAAATAAGAACCTGCCACCAGCTCTTCCTTTGGCCACAGGGCGGCCTCCAGGCCAGCCCATTTGACCTAGAATCTCAATAATGTTTTCCTGTGGAAACATTTGGAAAAAAAAAGAAAAAAGAAAGAGGCAAAACTCAGGGAAATTATGGAAATGTACTTTTCTTGTTAACTTGTGTACCAGGTATCAAGGCAGTGAAATTAAGTCAAGGGATTGTCAAAATTGGTATTATGTTTTAAAAGTTAAGTTGATGCTTTCATTAACTCTGATTGGTCCCTCTAGCTTTTGATCAACAATTTGGAGTGAACTTTGAATCTCTGATCTGAACCTTTCATACTTTTTCCATGAATTGGAAGTTTGACGCAAAAGTCTTTGTGATCTCTGACAAGTTCAAATCCTAGCTCTGGCACTTTATAATTTTGAGATGTGCAAGTCACTGTGACTTGGTTTCCTCATGTCACAAAGCTAGATATTAGGAATTTTTGGTAATTTGTATAACATTACACATATAAAACATTTAGGACAGTGACTTACTGATAATAAGTATAATTATGCTGCATAAACACCAATTTAATGGCTCATCTGAGGGTTATTTCAACAAAGTTAAACATTTTATTGTGAAAGTTCTAGTATAATACTCCTAGGATAAATACACCCACTCACACACACACACAGAGCTCATGGTGGAAATAATGTAATATGGAATGAGTTTGATGAATGTACTGAAAATAATTAAACTATAAATAGAAAATATTTCTGTTTTTTCTAAATACTTACTTCAGTCTTTGAAATCTTCCCACTGTGTAGTCCATTACTATAATTTCTTCTCATTTAAGCCCATAAATTTGCAATTATTTTTTAACTCCAATCATATATTTGTTCAAAGTGCTCCTTCCACCTGCTTGGTGTGGGTGGAGACAGTATCTGCTCGTATCCAAAGACCCCTTCTTGCACTTATTCCTCTTGTTGGAAAGATGCAGGAGAAGAGGTGAGAATGAAAACTCCACAATATTGGCAGAGAAACACTTTTCCTCATTGTGCAGGATGTTACTAATTCTCCAGCTAACACTAACTGATTTGCATTTACTTTTCTGTGGCAGGTACTCAAATGCTGGCTCCCTTAAAAATAGATGTATGATTATACAGAGGGTATTATAGGACTTTGATCTTGCACAGAAGATCCATCCTAAGCTATCCCTCTTCTCTCCATTCCTCACCAGCAGCTATTAAAATTATTACAAGAAGATTTTATTTTTTAATTTAAATGCTCCTCAGATGAGTCACTGATATACTGACTGTGTAGCAGAATTATGCTTAACATTTGTTGAGCAAAGGTGTTCTACTTAAGAGGTTGGTTTTGTTTTGATTCATTATGTTTTTTGTTTGTTCGTTTGTTTTTGTCGCAGGGGCATTTTGCTAAAGAGGTACCTCACTTTGAAATAATGATAAGACAACTTAAGTTTTATACCAAACAAGATATTCCTTTAATCGATGGAAAACCCATCTACTCTTATCATGACAAATAGTGAGATATAGGCTGCCCCTTGGTATTCCTGCACTTGGCCAAGCTATCTTCCGGGTTTTCTCCAAGCTCTGATCACCTCAGGCTATGTTTGTAGTTTCACTAACTTTACATTTTTAATTCCCCTAAAGTTTGCTCCAGTTTGCATTATGAATTCATCTCATTGACGTTAGGCAGACCACTTAAATTTTCTAAGCCTGTTTCTTTATATGTAACACACATGAAGGATACTTAATTCATGGAGTCTTAATGAGGTTCAGTTGAAAGAATATTGGATTGACTATGTGAAATTCAATTAATATTTTCATATATGAACATATTAAGAATTAGTCAAAACCTTTCTCTCTCATACACACACGCACATGCACACACATATGCACGATTTTAAAACTCATTCTGTATGTAATGTCTGTCAGCAGCTTTATAATCTAATTATAGAGTCATCACATCAATATAAAGTTAAAGCATATAAAGGGAATAATATTTCGTCTCCCACCAATTTGTTTTTCCTTTTGCTGATCCAGCTTCCTGCATCCCTTCTATAACTTTCCCTCAGGGACAGGAAGGTAAATGCACCTTCCAGAAGGAGGAGGATGTATTTGTTTTCTATTATTGCCACAACAAATTACCACAGATTTAACAGCTTAAAACAACACAAATTTATTACCTCACAGTGTCTGTGGGTCAGACTTGTCTTGGATCTTGCAGGAATAAAATCAAGATGTTGGCAAAGTTACTGGAGACTCTGGATAGAATCCAATTCTAGACTTATTCAGGCAAAATTCAGTTCCAAGTAGTTGTAGAGCTGAAACTCCCATTTCTTTGCCGGCTGTCAACAAGACATCTTGTTGTGTCTCCTATATAGGCCACATCGCTCCTTGTGGTTTCCAAGTGGCCTCCTTCCAGCAATAGTGAGTCTAGTTTGTCTTAAGCTTCAAACTTTGCCTCCTATCCATGCTTCCACATCTAACTCACTCTTGTTCCTTCTTCTTCAATTTTCAGGGCTCATGAGATCATATTGGGCCCACCTGGATAACCCATAATAATCTTCCTCTTTTACAGTGGGCTGATGAGCAACCTTAATGCTACTGGCAATGTCCCTTTACAGCCACATCTAGATTACTGTTTGACTGAATAATCAGGGAACAGTAATCCGGTGGAGGGGGGTGGTGCATCTTTAGAATTCTGACAGACATGTTATATACAAAAGAGGTTGGTGTACATTAAAGAGGAAGAGGGCATTTTGTTTCTGAGAGGGAGTACCAGAGAGGGAGAGCAGGGACCAGTTAGACCAGTTATTTTAAGCCTCTAAATACAGTTTAAATGGCTGGGAGAAATGGGTAGGTGGTCAGAAACATAAGAAGCCTCTTGGCATTTTCATCCTCAGGCTTGGTACTGAATCGGAGTGGTGCATATGGAGCTGGTACACTGAGGAAGGCGTGGGGAATCTGAGAATATCTGCAATATGCCTTAAGCAAGGTAAGAAAGCAATGGCGGGGGAATGTGCCTCGCTTAGCACTTATGGAGTTCTTCACAGCGCTTGTCTAGTAGAGGAGAAGCAGCAAAGAACCTACATCCTCCCCCCGCCCCAAAGAAAGAATTGCTGAAGAGACCTGAGAGGAGTAAGGAATGGTTTCTCTTCCAGTATACTGTATCTTCCCAGGATTGTACCTCTTTTCTTCTGAGACCAGTAAATTTGTATGTTCTTTTCATCCTTGATGCCCCTCAGCTTGGAAGGAAGATCTGGAGGTTCTCTGAACTTGAAATGTAAGTAGAGTTCTCCATACTCCCATATTCTTAAATAAAGTTCTTAAGGCTAATTCTTAGAAATTAGGAAAGTTTCATTAAGCATTTCCATTTACTTTGCTACTATTGATTGAAAGGGAGAGTAAGTAATTGTTCACAGATAAGAACACTCAAGCATAAAGTTGGCCAGCACATGGCATTCTAATCAATCTTAACACCTGGGACATTACCCTTAATTTCCTCAGTAATCTCAGTGAGGTTAGGGACATTGTTGATTTTGCTCAATATTATATTTCTGTGCCTTCATCATACTGGATATGGATATGGGTATGGAGTAAACATTCAATAAAGCCCATTCCTATTACCACTCTGGCGGTGGACATTTTATTTGGATTTTTCTTTCTCTACATATCATTAGCATAGGGGACTATTTTGAGAACTGGTACATTTCAGATGAGCTTGTTTATCTTTACTGTGACTGAAACGTAGATTTGCAAAGAACCTCAGAGTAATTAGTGAAGGCCCACTTTAGGCAGATAGATGTTATTATCAGTCCCCTTTACTGGAAAAGCAACTGAGGCCCAGAGCGAGAGGAAGATGACCACCCAGCCAGGAAGACACAGGTAAAAGAACACAGGGCAAGTTTTCTGACTCCCAAGACAGCACTTCCTTCACTTCACTACGTTCCTCAACATAAACAAGCTGAACTTGTTCCTTTCACTTCTTCTGCACACCAGAGTACTTAATCAAAAAGGCAGATGAAAAATTAAGTCAGGGTATCCCTCCCAGGATACACACTGGCCTGTCCTTTGCTGGGACAGAGGAATACTGAACACAGGATAACCTCCTAATATACAGAGAGTCCCACCAGGCCATCCATGAAAATTATCAAGCTACTAACCACCAGATACTTACGTGGAGGCAGTTGGCTACCCCATACAGATATAAAACACAGCCAGGTGGCATTGTGCTAAGAAGGCTATGAAACTTGAACTAGAATAAAAAATGAAACCCATAAAACCCAGGTTTGGGACACTTTGGTTGAGAGAACAAAGCATTAGCAAGTAAAAGGGAGAAAGGAATACAAAACAAAAACCTTCTTGAAGTCTGTTCTTCAATAGGGAAACTGAAATGTGGCCAATTCTAAAGGACGATCTGTTCACTTACCTCCTCTCCATTAAAGCTCCTCGCAGCCTGCAGTAGCCTTTCCAGTTTCTCAGAGAAAAAATAAGCCCTCGGACTGTGAGGCACATACCAATCAGCAGCTGGATGTGCATCAAGGCTTCCCCTGGGCAGGCTGGCGCTCTCCTGAAGATAGAAGAATCCGAGCGCTGCCAGACTGGAGTAGCAAATCAAAGTGATGTCAGTGGGTTTTTTGTTGTTGTAAATATGAAGTGTTTAGTCATAGCAAAAGTGATGTGAAGTTATAGAATACTTGGATCTGTGGTCTAGAATTATATTGTCTTTAAATTCGATTGTGTATAGTACATTCTTTTTCTTCAAAGCCAAATTTCTAACCAGAAGGTAATGTGGAAGATTGATGTCACTATTTGGAAACTAAAAATGGAGAAAAACAATCCAGTTTCCATCTAAATATTCTGGGAGAAAGACCACTCGGAGTTCCGTATTTGCCAATGTAGGCATGCAATAGCTCTACTTGATTTTTAAAAGTAGACGGTGAAACTTAATCATGTATGTACATAAGAGAGAAATAATTCCTATTCCCTTCTGTAAATGCAAAATATATTATGGTACAGGGTTTGTGTTTCATTCAAGATGATAAATGAGCTGCACTCATGTACTTTGCTATTCAAATCTCATCACGGAGTTGATTTTTTTACAAGTAGCCCTATTAGCTTATTTTGTATCCCTAAGAATATATTTATGTACAAACATATTTTATATTACAAATTTTGTATATCTGAAATTAAATAAACTTGAATACATTGCTATTTTCTCCTTTATTGACCAAATAAATGCTTATATACAATATAAACAATGTATTCTGAAAATCTTTCCATCTCGAAAGGCAGAGAACTCCTACAGCTACATTTTATTTTACTGTGAAGATAAAAACATGGTAAATTTAACTCTTCCCTCCCCCATGAATGAGCATGTGATCAATTTCTAATTTATTATATTACAAAAAGTGCCACAGGTGTCATCAATGTACACGTTATTTCCCTTTCTTCCTTTCTCTTCCTTCTTTTGCTTTCTTTCTTTACCTTTTCTTCTGTTCATTTCTTCCTTTAGCAATCTTAGTTGAATTTCTTTTTAAGTTTATTTATTTTGAGAGAGAGAGCAAATTTGCATAAGCAAGCAGGGGAGGGGCAGAAAGAGAAGGAGAGAGAATACGAAGCAGTCTCCAAGCTCAGCACAGAGCCCAAGATGGGGCTTGATATCATGAACCATGAGCACATGACCTGAGCCAAAATCCAGAGTTGGTCACTTAACCCACTGAGCCACCCAGGCGCCCCTCAGCTGAATTTTTTTTAATGAATTGAAAACAATTAGTGTAAAAATATTTTCTTTTTCAGTAATTACTCACGCCAGACAAAATGATGCCTAAGTGAAAATGACCTATTCTTCAAAAGATTTCTCTATATATCCGGAATGACAGAAACAAAAATAATACTTGTGACATAATAAGAGAGATCTTAGAACTGAGTTACTAAAATATGATGAGAAGATAGATAAGAAAACAGTCCAAGGTGAGGAATTGTGGTTAAGTGACTCAGGAAAAACATGGATGGGGGTGATCTATTGAGCTGACTCTTTTAAGGTAAGTAAATTCAGTATTTTATATGTAAAAGAGAAAAAAAAAACTTTTCCTAGAGTTCACTAACCTTATTAGATGAGAATATTATAAATATTACAATGAAGCAATGTGTAATATGAAGTGGCCAGTGAAGAGAATTATAATGAAGAATGTGTTAGGTAGGTATTGTGAATCTTGATGGAGAAATGTGAATATGGAGAACAAGACTGGGCGGCTGTGCAGAAAGAAAGAAAAATGGCTTGGGAATACTGCAGGTTTTCTAGGCAGTGGGTCAGCTTGCCAGATTGGTAAGAAGGCGGCAGTAAATGCAGAGAATTCAGCAAATTAGGTAAACTAGAAAAAAAGGGAAACAAGAAAAACTGATTCTGCTTTATTGGAGACAATGATAAAACAGAAATAACTGAATGTGTCTCTTGTAGCTTCTCCTTTTCCCCTTAACCACACGAAGCCATTCTCCTGCTGTGATCTACTTCAGTATTTTTGTTTAGAAAACAACAACCACCCCCCAAAACACTACTCATATTTTGAAAGTTGAAGCTATGTAGACTTGAGCAGAAACTTATTTGTTTCACAAAAGTTTTTCTCTAAACAAAAATTCAGTTCACATATTTTAAATGGGTCACATTAATTGAGACAAGATATGTCAGGACATCAGATTTAGTCTGTTTTAAATTAATTCAACAAATTATCTTCGAAGATTCATTTATTTTTTCAATTCACCAAATAACTTTTGAATGTTGATGATGTGCCAGAGAATTTTCTAGTAATAATGGATGGCTATACACACACACACACACACACCCCTAATATATATAATTATTAAATATAAAGTATATATATATTCACCTAGTCAAGCAACCTATATATGTATATAATGCATATAAAATATTATATATATTTATACCTATATGTAACTATACATGTATATAATAAATACAATTATTATATGTATATACACCTATATGTGTATATATACACATATAATATGAATTATTTTGGAAAATAATAAAGCTAAGTAAAAGAAATTTTAAGAAATAAGAGGGGCGCCTGGGCGGCTCAGTCAGTTAAGTGTCCGGCTTCGGCTCAGGTTATGATCTCACGGTTTGTGAGTTCGAGCCCTGTGTTGGGCTCTGTGCTGACAGCTAGCTCAGAGCCTGGAGCCTGCTTCAGATTCTGTGTCTCCCTGTCTCTCTGACCCTCCCCTGCTTGCGCTGTTTCTCTCTGTCTCTCAAAAATAAATAAAAAACATATAAAAAAAAGAAATAAGAAAATTGTAGTTTTATAGAGGATTTGCCAGAAAGGATTCACTGAATAGATGATATTCGAGTGATGAGATGAAGCTAATGAATCAACAAGCTATAAAATATCTCGGGAGGAACAACCACTTAGAAGAGAAAAGGCTATAGTGTATTCTAGGAGACTGACTAGTAGGGTCTAGAGGTCCTCAAGGTTCCAAACTTATAGGACCTAAAGGAAAGTGAGAAGAAAAGAGAGCCAGAAGTGCAAAGGATAACAGTGTCCAGATCAGAAAGACGTTGTGAATCATTATATAGACTTTGACTTTAATTCTGATTTAGATGAACAACCACTAAAATCAACAGAGAAGCAACTTTATCCATCTTACATTTTAAGTGTTATTGTAACTGCTATTGAAAATATACTGAATACACAAACAAGAAGCAGGAAAACCATTATAGGACTACGGCAAGAATCAAGTGTCTGTAACACAGCTTGGACTGGAGACATTGCAATGAAGGTAGTTGTAGAGGCAGGGAGGAGTAAAGAGATTCTGAATAAATGTTGAGTAGTATTCTGTTCTAAATTATATTGTGACTAGGCTGATAGAATTTGTTAATGGGTTGCATATGAAATGTTACAAAAAGCAGTATCAACAAAAGCTACAAATTTTGACTTGAGCAATTAGAAGAATAGAGTTACCATTTAGTGAGATGGCAAACACTATTAGGAGATGGAGTTGGGAGGGAATATCAAAGGCTCAATCGCTAAATGTTAAGTTTTAGATGTCTATTTAAGTAAGTAAAAATATGACTCTGTAGTTTAGGGCAAAAGTCCATTCCAGGCTAGAGATACAAATTTAGAATTCATTAGTTATTACATATTTGTTCCAGTTACTTCCTTTCCATGTAAAAGACAATGTTGGAAAAACAGAAATTGTCATCTTCAATGAGTTACAGCCAGATTGAAAGACATAATGTATATTAGTAAAATAGTAAGCAATCAATTCCAAACTCTCATGTCTAAGAGATATCTAAAATATCAAATGTTCAAAACATAACGCCTTTCAACTATCTCTACAAAAATATCTTATTCCTCCCCCCCCATCTTCCCCATGTGTCAAGTGTTGTTTATCTAGTAACTCAGGTCAAAACAAATTGGTGTCATCTTTCTTGCACTGCCTTCTCTGATTCTTGAGCAAATAACTTTCTGTCTCTTTTAAGAAATACGTCCAACATTTGACCACTTCTTACTCCAATTCAATTATACTCTAGCTACCACTCTCAGCTATCACCTTGAACTTGACTACCTTGTCTCCACTCTTGTTTCACTGCAGTCTGTAACCCATGAGACAGTCAATAAATTTCTTTAAATATTTAAATCAGATCATCTCATTTATTTGCTATTAATCCTGATTGATTCCTTTCTCATGAAGAATACATCTAGATACTTTCCAGTAGTGTGCAAAGCCTCACATAGCCCAACAATCAGCTACTGTATGGAGTTTGTCCAGGTAAAGTCCTCTTGCACAAATTCACAAAGTTTTAACATCAGTCTCATTACCCCTGGAACTGGCAAGGCTAGTTCCTATTTTACAAAATATTTTTGTTAATTTTCTGGTGATTCTCTTCCTCAAAATCTTCACAAGGATAACTTCTCTTCATTATTTAAAATCTTTCTTCAATTGCATTTTTTAAAAATTTCCTCCTGATCATTTTATCTAAAACACTCTAGTCCAATCACTGTCCATATAATTAACCTGCTTCATTTTCTTTATGGTATTTGTATTATCTGAATTAAATCATTTATTATATACTAATTTAGCTAGTCATTTTTTTTTTTTCCTGTTGTATCCCATGGGAATAATTAAATCCATGAAGGAGAGTCCTTCTCTGTCTTACTCACCACTGTAAAATGCGGTTTCAGATAAGTTTAGTTTGTAGTAGCCACTTAATAAACATTTGTACAGTGAAGGAATTTATGGGTGCCTGGATAAAATATAACTTTTAGAATTTAATTTCTGTATCTTTTCTTCCCTGACCACTGCTTATATATGGAATTTGAAATTCTCCTTATTTACTTCTATACTCTGTTTTAAGAAAGTGTGTGTGTGTGTGTGTGTGTGTGTGTGTGTTTGCACCAGCAAATGAGCTATCAATTTTTAAAACGTTGTGTTTTAGTATCTGTATATTTCTGATAGCAAGAATCATGTATCCTATACTTCTCCATTATTTCCTCATCTGATAAAGTTACTGAAAATAAAGTCTGTTATAGATTTACTTTCTCTTATTAATAGAGACAGTATATTATTTATTAGTTAGAAATATAGATATTACATGTATCTTACATTCTGGAATGATACACTCTTTACCCAGTGACTTCCCCTTTTTAAAACACCCTCAAGGCAATGAAAATATCTCCAACAAAATATCCTAAAGGCAAGCCAATTAATTTAGGTTTATATCTCCTGGGGGAATGTATAGGTCAAAACTTACCCACAATATTTTTTTTTCTTCTTCTTCTTCCCATGACTTTCATTTCAGACTGTTATAAAAAATTAAAATAAAATTAAATATAACATAATTAAATGAGAAATATTTTATTAAACACATTCATTTTTATAATATATCTTATATATTTGAACAGTTTAAAATTTATAGAAAAACGTAGCATATCTACATAGATTTCTCATATACCATCTCCTCCTCCCCCAAAACAGTTTACCCTATTATTGTCTTATATTACTATGATATATTTTTAAAATTAATGAAACAATGTCAAAATCTTATTTTCTTAATTCACAATCCACAGTTAATTCAGATTTTCTTACTTTTTACTTAATATCTTTTTCTGTTCTGGAATGCCATCCATGATTTAAAAGAAATATTGAGTTGTCATGTCTCCTTAGATTTGCTTCTCTGGCTATGACAGTTTCTTACACTTTCTTTATTATAAGTTCTTGATAGTTTTAAGGAATACTGAAAATATATACTGTAGACTGTCCCTCTATTAAAATTTGCCTGATGTTTTTTCTAATGGTTTGATTGAGGCATGGATTTTGGGAACAATTACATTGTCATTTTCCTCACCTAATATGTTAACATGATTTGACTTTTGACTTTGATAGAGGTCTGTTAATCAAGACTGTTGACTTATAACATCAAGTGTTTCTCAAATTTCTCTGACAGATTTTTCTCTCTCCTTTCCCATTTCCATGCTTTAGCCTTTGAATGGAAGTCACTGTGCAGCCCACACGAGTGAAAGTTGTATTTCTCTTCCTTCAGGGTAGAATATCTACATAAATTAATTTGAATTCTTCTATATAGAGTTGTCTCTTTTCAACTATTTAATTTATTTATATCAGTGTGGAATCAGGAATATTTAATATCTCTACAGTTTTGGCTTTTCTGGAATATTATATCATTAGAATTTTGGAGTATGCAGTCTTTTCAGATTGGGTTCTTTAGTTAACAGTATACATTTGATGTTTCTCTCATCCTTTTATGGCTTGCTAGCTCATTTCTTTCATTGCTGAATGAGATTGCATTGTATGTATGTAACATAGTTTATCCATTCAAATATTGAAGGACATCTTGGATGCTAACAGTTTTAGACAATTATGAATAACACTACTATAGACATTCATGTACAGGTTTTTGTGTGGACATAAGCTTTCAACTCATTACATAAATACCTAAGAGTGTGATTGCCAGATTGTATGGTAAGACTAAAGCTTTGTGAGCCTTAAATGGATGATCCTAAGATGGTCTCTATATATTGGCCTCCGGGTTCTTTTTTTTCCCCCCTTATTCTTCACAATGGCATGAGACCTATTATATCACAAGTCCACCAGCTGTAAACTCATTTTAAACAGCTAAATGTTTAGGCATTTAGACTTGCCTGTTTTGCATACTGAATGTGTCTTAGTAAGCTATGGCTGTCATAACAGAATATCATAAATGGGGTGCCTTGAATAACACATTTATTTTCTCAAAATTCTGAGGACTGAAAAGTCCAACATCAAGGTGTGAGTCTTCCTGACTTGCAGACTTCTTTCTGGTCCACAAATGGCTAAAAGAGATGGAAAACAATCTCTGGTACCTTTTCTTATAAAGAAAGATTTCCATCATGAGAGTCTCATCCTCATGACTTATCTAAACCTAATTATCTTCCAAAGGCCCCATTTCCAAATATCATCACATTGGGGCTGTCAACATAGGAATGGAGGAGGGCACTATTCATATCTTAGCATTGTGAAAGCTGATTCAGTGTTCATTGGTCACTGATGAGATAGAGCCTAGTAACTGTAAGACCTCAAGACACTAATGCCCTTCAGGGCTCTCTGTGATCCACATATGGCCCACCATGTGCTCAGGAACATCACCCAGACACACAAATCCCCTTTCCCCCCATAGCTTCCCTGCCCTGCTCATTTCTGAATGATAATTTCCTCACACGTAAATCTTGCTGTGTTACTGCTTCTCATGGCCACATCATTTTCTTTGTGTGGTCGCAAAACTTCCTGAATTGCTACAGTAACTCCCAAATGGCTGTACCACTTTGCATTTTTACCAGTAATGACTGGCACACCCATTGGTGCATATCCTGATCAGCCTTTGGCATTTGTAGTGTCTTGGATTTTGCCATTTTTATAGGTTTGTAGTGGTATGTTGTTTTTTAATTAGCAACTCCCTCATGAAAACTTATGTTGAGCATCTTTTCATATGCTGATTTACCAGCTGTACATCATCTTTGGCAAGATGTCCAGATTTTGCCCATTTTGAATAGGATTGGAACTTATTTTATTTATTTAATTTAATTTTAATTGTATTTATTGTTTATTTTGAGAGAGAGAGAGAGAGAAAAATGGGGGCAGAGGCAATGAGTGGGGGTATGAGGATCCAATGAGGGCTCTATGCTGACAGCAGAGGGTCTAATATGAGGCTCAAACTCACAAACTGAGATCATGACCTAAGCCAAAGTCAGATGCTTAACCCCCTGAACCACCCAGGTGCCCCTTCAATTGTTTTCTTAATTAGTTTTAGGAGATATAAAAATTTAGATACCAGTTTGCTGGGAGCCATGGCGACCAATGTCTACACCCCACTCCCTACCCCTCACTCCTATCAAGAGTGACTTGCTTTCTTATGCTAAAAATATGTAAATTGTACTTTATGAAAAAACTTACTATAGGAGTTTCTTCTTTTGTGATCATGGGAGCAAATATTACATTTCTCAAGAAACTTGTTTTTTTCTCCCCTCAAGAAAACAGGCTATTGACCTCTGCTCACAAAAGAACTAACTCTTGCCTTTGCTATGCTAAAAACATTGCCTTGCATTTGAATGCTAAAGATACCTTCCTTCCCTATGTGATAAGCATCTAGTCACATATTTCAATCATTATTGGTAAAGATTATGCAGGAGTCTTCCACCAATCTATGTTCTGGGAAATTCTTACATACCAAAGAATTTGTCATCAGAAATCATTGTCTAAGGCAACTGCCACTTTTGTTCTGTACCCCATACATTTTTTTCAATAAATAAAGCTGACTCTCAAGTCAGTGCAGAGATGCCTGCCTGGTGATCAGAAAGAAGCCAAGGCTCTCTCCCTCCTTTTCGCTGACACCTTTCATCCTTCAGGGAGCCCTGGACCTGCTGGAGCTGGACTCCAGCACCAGTTTTTTCCAGATATTGGTATTGCAAATATTTTCTCCTAGCCTCTGAGCTTCCTTTTCATTTTCCTAATAGTGTCTATAGCAGAGCAGATGTTTTTAATTTTTAACAAAGTCAATGTTATCAGTTTTTTTCCCACAGATTGTGATTTTTTTGCATATTTCTGTATCAAAAATTCATTGCTAAACCCAATGTCATCTAGATTTTTTGCCTATATTTTATTTTAATTTTTTAATAGAGTTTGTTTATACATTTACACCCAGGTCTATGACACATCTTGAAATAATTTTTGTGAAAAGTGTAATGTCTGCACCTAGACTCAAAAAATTTTTAAATTAATGTAATTTATTTTTATTTTTTGGTAATGGAAGTCTAATTCTTCCAGTACTGTTTGTTTCAAAACTGTCTTTCTCCATGGAATTGTGTTTGTTTTTTAATCAAAGACTCATTGGCTATATCTGTCTGTACTTACTTGTGAGGTCTTTTGCAGTTCTATTGATCTCCATGTGTCTATTTTTTCACCAATTCTGGCTTGATCACTGCATCTTTTTGTATTCTTTTGTTTAGTTTCTTGGAGTTTTGTTGTTGTTTGTTTGTATTTGAAGTCCAGTTAGTTAATATACAGTGTAGTATTAGTTTCAGGTATACAATATAGTGATTCAACACTTCCATACAACACAATGCTCATCACAAGTGCACATCTTTTTTTAAATACTTTTTTAATGTTTTATTTATTTTGAGAGAGAGAGAGAGAGAGAGAGAGAGAAACAGCATGAGCAGGGAGGGTCAGAGAGAGAGAGAGACACACAGAATCCGAAGACAGTCTCAAGGCTCTGAGCTAGCTGTCAGCATAGAGCCTGATGCGAGGCTTGAACTCATGAACCGTGAGATTATGACCTGATCCAAAGTCAGTCGCTTAACCGGCTGAGCCACCCAGGTGTCCCAACAAGTGCACGTCTTAATCCATCACCCATTTGGCCCATTCTGCACCCACCTCCCTCAGTTTGTTCTCTATTGTTAAGAGTCTATTTCTTGTTTTTCATCTTTCTCCCTCTTTTTTTCCTCTCTTGGCTTGTTTGTTTTGTTTCTCAAATTCCACATATGAGTGAAATCACAGATATTTGTCTCTCTCTGACAAACTTTGCTTAGCATTAATATATTCTAGTTCTGTCTATATCATTGCAAATGGCAAGATTTCATTTTTTGATTGCTGAATAATATTCCATTGTATACATATGCTACATTTTCTTTTTCCATCAATCGGTCAATTGACATTTGGGCTCTCTCCATACTGTGGCTATTGTTAATGCTTCTATAAATACTGGGATGCATGTACCCCTTTGAATCTGTATTTTTGTATCCTTTGGGTAAGAACCTAATAGTGCAATTGCGGAATCATAGGGCAGGTCTATTTTTAGTTTTTGAGGAGCTCCATACTGTTTTCCAGAGTGGCTGCACCAGTTTGTATTCCCACCAACAGTGTAAGAGGGTTCCCCTTTCTCTGCATCTTTGCCGACACTTGTTGTTTCCCGTGTTTAATTTTAGTCATTTTGGCAGGTATAAAATGGTATCTCATAATGGTTTTGCTTTGTAATTCCCTGATGATAAGTGACGCTGAGCATCTTTTTATTTGTCTGTCAGCCACCTGAATGCCTTCTTTCAAAAAAGTGTCTATTCATGTCTTCTGCCTATTTGTTTGTTTTTTGGATGTTGAGTTTGAGAAATTCTTTATAGATTTTGAATACTAACCCTTTATCAGATAGGTCATTTGCAAAGATCTCCCATTCTGTGGGCTGCTTTTTAGTTTTCTTGATTATTTCCTTTACTGTGCAGAAGTTTTCATCTTGATGAAGTCCCAGTAGTTCATGTTTGCTTTCATCGACCTTGCCTTTGGTGACATGTTTAGTAAGAATTTGATCTGGCCAAGGTCAGAAAGGTTGCTGCCTGTGTTCTTCTCTAGGATTTTGATGGTTTCTTGTCTCACATTTAGGGCCTTTCATGCATTTTAAATTTATTTTTGTGTGTGGTGTGTGAAAGGGATCCAATTTCATTCTTTTGCTTGTTGCTGTCCAGTTTTCCCACTATGATTTGTTGAAGAGACTTTTTCTCATTGAATATTCTTTCCTGCTTAGTGACAGATTAATTGGCCATAAATTTGTGCATTCATTTTTGGGTTTTCTATTCCGTTCTATTGATCTATGTGTCTATTTTTGTGCCAGCACCATGGTGTTTTGATTACTACAACTTTGTAATATAACTTGAAGTCCAGAATTGTGATGCCTCCAGATTTGCTTTTCTTTTTCAAAGTTGCTTTGGCTATTTGGGGGTCTTTGGTGGTTCCATACAAATTTTAGGACTGTTTGTTCCAGCTCTGTGAAAATTGATGTTGATACTCTTATAAGGATTGAATTAAATGTGTAGATTGCTTTGGGTAGTATAAATATCTTAACAATATTTGGTCTTCCAATCTATGTGCATGGAATGTCATTCTATTTCTTTGTGTCATCTTCAAATATTTTGGTGGTGTTTTACAGTTTTCAGAGTCCAGTACTTTCACCTCTTCGGGTAGGTTTACTTGTAGGCATCTTATTGTTTTTGGTGCAATTATAAATGGGATTCACCTGGGGCACCTAGGTGGCTCCGAGGGTTTAAGTGTCTGACTTCGGCTCAGGTCATGATCTCGCAGTTCATGAGTTCAAGCCCTGCATCTGGCACTGTGCTGCCAGCTTGGAGCTTGGAGCCTGCTTTGGATTCTGTGACTCCCTCTCTCTCTGCCCCTCCCCTACTCACTCCCTGTCTCTCAAAAAATAAATAAATGTTAAAAAATTTTTTTAAAAATTGGATTGATTCCTTAATTTCTCCTTCTATTACTTCATTATTGGTATAGATTTCTATATATTGATTTTGTATCCTATAACTTTATTGAATTTGTTTATCATTTCTAAAATTTTTTGGTGGAGTCTTTTGGGTTTTCTATATAGAGTATCATTCCACTGCAAACAGTGAAAGTTTTACTTCTTCCTGCTGATTTGATGCCTTTTCTTTCTGTTGTCTGACTGCTGTGGCCAGGACTTACAGTAATGTGTTGGAAAAAAGTGGTGATAGTGGACATCTCTGTCTTCTTTCTGACTGTAGAGGAAACACTTTCAGTTTTTCTCCATTTAGGATGATTAGCTGTGGGTTTTTCACGTATGGACTTTATTATGTTTAGGTATGTTCCTTCTAAATATACTTTGTTGAAAGGTTTTATCATTAATTAATGTATTTCTCAAATGCTTTTTCTCTCTATTCAAATGATCACATAGTTCTTATACTTTATTTTTATTAATGTGCTATCTCACACTGATTGATTTGTGAATATTGAACAACCTATACCACCCAGTAATAAATCTCACTTGATTGTAGTGAATAAATTTTTAATATATTGTGGGATTTCATTTGCTAGTATCTTATTGAGAATTTTTGCTACAATGTTTATAATGGATATTGACCTGTAATTCTCCTTTTTAGAGATGTCGTTTTCTGGTTTTGGTATTGGGATAACGCTGGCCTCATAGAATGAATTTTGAAGTTTTCCTTCCTTTTATATTTCTTGGAATAGTTTGAAAAAGTATGTATTAATTCTTCTTCAAATTTTTGGTAGAATTCACCTGTGAAGCCATCTGGTCCTAGACTTTTGTTTATTAGGAGTTTTTTGATTACTGATTCAATTTCTTTGCTGGTTATTGGTCTGGCCAAGTATTCTATTTCCTCCTTTAGTCAGTTTTGGTAATTTATATGTTTCTATAAATTTATCCATTTTTTACAGTTTGCCCAACTTGTTGACATATATTGTTTTTATTTCTATGGTGTTCATTGTTATTTCTACTCTCACAATTCAGGGTTTATTTATTTGGATCCTTTCTCTTTTCTTTTTTATAAGTCTGGCTGGATGTTTATCAATTTTATTAATTGTTCCAAGGAAGTAACTCCTGGTTTCATTGATCTGTTCTGTAGGGTTTTTTTTTGTTTGTTTCTGTATCTTTTATTTTTGCTGCAATCTTCATTATTTCCTTTCTTCTGAGGGCTAATGGGTTCTGTCCTTTTCCTAGCTTGTTTAGGTGTATTAGCATTGTTTGAGAGTATTTTTCTTCTTAAGGTAGACCTGTATTGCTATAAACTTCCCTCTTAAGACTGCTTTTACTACATCCCAAAGGTTTTGGGTGATTATGTTTCTGTTTTCACTTGTTTCCACGTATTTTTTTAATTTCTTCTTTGATTTCCTGATTGATGCATTCATTGTTTAGTAGCATGTTGTTTAACCTCCATGTATTTGTGGTGTTTCAAGATTGTTCTTGTGGTGTCTTCTAATTTCATAGCTTTGTGGTCAGAAAAGGTATATGATATGACTTTAAGCTTTTGTTGTTGAAGCCTGTTCTAATATGTAATCCATTCCAGAGAATGTCCCATGTGCTCTTTTAAATAATGTGTATTCTGCTGTTTTAGGGAGGAATATTTTGAATGTATCTGGTAAGTCCATCTGGTCCAATGTGTCGTTCAAACCCAATGTTTTCTTGTTGATTTTCTGTTTAGATGATCTGTCCACTAATGTAAGTGGAGTGTTATAGTCTCTTTCTATTGTATTATTGTCAACTAGTTTCTTTGTTTGTTATCAATTGTTTTATATATTTGTATGCTGCATGTTGAGTGCATAAATATTCACAATTGTTATACCTTGTTTTTTTAATGTTTATTTCTTTATTATTATTATGTTTTTTTTTTAAAGAGAGAAAGAGAGAGAGCATAAGCAGAAGGAAGAGATAAGAGGGAGACAGGAAATTCCAAGCAAGCTTCATCCTGTCAGCACAGAGCCTGATACAGGGCTTGAACTCATAAACTGTGAGCTCATGACCTGAGCTGAAACCAAGACTCAGACACTTAACTGACCGAAACACCCAGGGGCCCCTATGTCTTCTTGTTAGACAGTCTCCTTTAATATAGTGTCCTGGCTTGACTCTTGTTACAGCCTTTGTTTTAAAGGGAAGTTTGTCTGATATAAGTATTCCTACTTACCCGGGCTTTCTTTTGATTTCATATGCATGATAAATGTTTCTCAATCTCTTACCTTCAATCTGCAGATGTATCTAGGGCTAAATGAGTCTCTCCTAGGCAGCATATAAACAAGTCTTGCTGTTTTTATCCATTCTGATACCCTATATCTTTTCATTGGGGCATTCAGTCCATTTACATTCAGAGTAATTACTGATAGGTACGTGTTTATTGGCATTTTATTTTTTGTTTTGTCATTCTTTCTGGTGGTTTTCTCCTATTCTTTCTTGTCATTGTCACTTTGGTCTCTCCTTTTCATTCAAAGACTCCTCTTAAATGTTCCTTGCAGGTTTGGTGTCATGAATTCCTTTAGCTTTTGTTTGGGAAATTTTTGATCTCTCCTTCTATCCTAAACGATAGCCTTATGGATACAGTACTTGGCTGTAGATTTTTCCCATTTATCTCTTTAAATATATTATGCCACTCCTTTCTGGTTTGTCAAGTTTCTGTTCTGAAATCTCCAGCTAGTCTAATGGGTTTTCCCTCGTAAGTTAAGAATTTCTTTTATCTTTCTATTTTAAGATTTTTTTTCTTTTCACTATATTATGAAAAATTAATTACAATTAATAATTTGCAATTTTGGGGGTTGGCCTCCTTTTGTTGATTTTTATGGGAGTTCTTTGTGCCTCCTGGTTCTAGATGTTTGTTTCTTATACCAGATTAGGAAATTTTTCATCTATTTTTCTTCAAATAAAATTTCTGCTTCCTTTTCTCTCTGTTTTGCTTCTGAAACTCCTATAATATAATATTATTACATTCAAACGAATCACTTAATTCCTTAAATCTGCTCTCATGTTGCGTAATTCTTCTTTCTCTCTTTTGTTTAGCTTCATTACTTTCCATTACTTTGCCTTCTAGGTCATAGTTTGTCCCCCTGCCTCTTCTAGTCTGCTGTTCATTACATTGCCGGAGTCCAGCTCCAGCAGGTCCAGGGTTTCCTGAAGGATGGATGGCATTGGAGTGAGAGAGCCTTGAGTTTCTTTCTGATCACCAGGCAGGCATCTCTGCTCTGTCTGATTCTCTAGCTTTATTTATGGTGAAAGGTACAGGGGGCAGAAAGAGCAGTAAATGATTTCTCATAGATAATTTTTACAATTTTCCAGAACCTGGGTTCTGCAGAATTGACTATTTTAGTAGTAATGACTGTCATAAAAAACTTAGCTATAGGCACTCATGATATCATATGGGTAGGTATTTTTTACAAAACCTCAGGTATAGCCCTAAGGAAGTGACCTTTAACCAAGAGGCAAACAGCATTGTTTAGTAAAGGTCATTTTTTTATGAGTAAGGGTCATTAGGCTGTTTATAACTCTAAGAGAAAGTTTCCCAGAAAAACAGGTTCTTGGGAGACATAATGCCTGCTCTCAGTCCCATAGACAATTGATACATTTTATTGCAGTAGTGACTTTTGCAACATTGTTGAGGCCTAGAAAGTAGTCAGTTATCAGTTAATTGCTAAGCTTGGAGGAAAATTATATGTTGCTTGCCTCAGTCACATTAGGGTGTATCTAGTTTACTCATCTTTTCCTTGACCAAGTACAATCACACCTCAGGGAAAGGGCTAGGGGACAGGTGGCTCCTGACACTAATCAGCAAAGCACTCTGAGGTTTGGTGCCCAAGCAGAAATGAAAGTTTCAAGAGGGTAGATTTTAGTCACTGCCTGGGGGCAAGAAAACTTGCAAACTTGCCGTACCCTCACCAGGAATTTTCAGTCAAGCTGGTGAGTTCAGATAGCTCCCAACAGTTACATCAAGCCTGTTACTAATCTCATTTATTGTTCTCTTTCTCTCTGATTGCTTTTTAACGTTTTTATCTTTGTGGTTAGATCTCACTGTGTCCTACTCTTTTCTGAAGCCTAGTAAGTATTCTTATGGGGGTTGCTTTAAAATTTCCATCAGGTGTTACTTACATTGGTTTCACTTAGATCTCTCTGGCCATGGCCTTATCTTATTATTTGGGATAAAATTCCTCCATTTTGGCACTTTTTCTAAGTTTCTGACATTTTCTGTGTTTTAGAGGAGCCAGTTAGCTCTTCTGCTCCTTCTTCAATGTGGCCTCCTCTCTGCCTTTAATTATGGAGTATATTCTGCCTCTCTTCTGGTCACTTTCTGGGGTATTTAAGATGACATGATAGTTAGCTAGTTGTGTTAATGGGCCAAAGCAAACCTACCCTGCTACCACCTTCCTCTTTCACAGACCCACTGTATCTTTATACTAAGTCTTAGAGTCAGATAATGTCAACCTTCATTTTTCTTTTTTTTTTTTTTAACTTCCTCAATGTTGTGTTGAATGTGTGGGTCCTTGACTTTCCATATGAAATTTGAAATCAGTTTGCAAAACTCCATAAAATAGCTTCATTTGATTGAAACTGCATTAGTCAAGTTAGAATAATAAGCATCCTTTTTTTTCAAGGTTTATTTATTTTTGAGAGAGAGACAGAGAGTGAGCAGGGGAGGGGCAGAGATTTAGAGAGACAGAGACAAAGACAGAGAATCTGAAGAAGGTGTCAGCACAAAGCCCAATGCAGGGCTTCAACTCTTGAACTGCAAGATTATTATCTAAGCCAAAGTTGGGTGCTTAATCGACTAAGCCACCCAGTTGCCCCAAATAATTGGCATTTTAACAATGTTGAGTCTTCCAACCCATAAGCATTAAATATGTCTCTATTTTATTATTCTTTGAGTTGTTTATCAGTTTTGCATTTTTCTAAATATAGAATCTGTATGTCTTGTGTTTGACTTATACTTAAGTATCTGATTTATACTTAAAGATTTGTCATGGTAGTGTCGTTAATTTCAAATTCTAATGGTTCATCACTGGTGTAAAAGCAAGCAACTGTCTTATGTATAGTAACTTGTATCCTGTGCCCTTCCTATATCTGTGCATCAATTCCAGAAGTTGTTTATTTGTTTTTTGGTAATGTCTTTCTGATATTGTACATAAACCATTATGCCATTGATAAACAAAGACAATTTTATTTTTTCTTTCTCAAATTGTATACATTATTTTACCTTTCCTGTCATATTGCACTAGGTAAGACTTCCAATATAATGTTGAACAGAAGTGGTATACGAGAACACCATTACTTTGTTCACAGTCTTATGGGGAAAATACTCAGCTTCTCATCTTTAAATATTATATTAACTACAGGGTTTCTGTATGTGTTCTTTATCAAACTGAGGAAGTTCTCTATTCCTAGTTTGGTGAGTCTTTAACTGATTGAGCACTGGACTTTGTCAAATGCTTTTTCTGCATCAATCTATATGCTTATATGATTTGTTATCTTTACCTTGCATGTTAATTGGTAGGTTATATTAATTGGTTTTTGTACGGGCAACCAGGTTTGCATGTTTGGAATAAATCCCCCTTAGTCTTAATATATAATTTGTTGAATTCTATTTCCTAACATTTTGTTGAGAATTTTTGCATCTATATTCCTAAGAGTTACCAATCTATAGTTTTCCTTTCCTACAATATCTTCATCTGCTTTTGTTATTAAGGTAGTGCTGGCCTCATGGAATGAGTTAAAGTGTTCCTTCTGATTCTGGAATAGACTGTAGAAAATTAGGATCTTTTTTTCACCTAACATACTTGCTAGTAATCACAAGTGAAGACATTTGAGTCCTAGTGCTTTCATTTTGGAGAAGAATCTTAAGTGTTAAGTCAATTTCTCTAATCATTATAGTCCTACTCAAATTATATAGTTTTCTATCTGGGAGTTTTAGTACTATATGTCTTTCAAAGAAATGGTCCATTTTATCAAATTATCTTATGTGTGTGCAGAGAGTTTCTCATATATACTTAAATTATTTTCGAGCCCAGTATTGGCAGTGATTACTTCCTATTTCTGGTGTTAATAATTTGTGTCTTCTCTTTTTTCCTCTTTTGTTATCTAGGCTATAAACTTACCGATTCTAATAAATTTTTCAATGAAACAGCTTTTGCTTTCATTAATTTTTCATGTATTTTTGTTTCTTTTCAGTGTCAAAATTTCTACTCTTTTTTTTTTCTTCTGCTTTTTTTAGGCATG
This sequence comes from Suricata suricatta, assembly GCF_006229205.1. Lineage (NCBI taxonomy): Eukaryota > Metazoa > Chordata > Mammalia > Carnivora > Herpestidae > Suricata > Suricata suricatta. The sequence continues at coordinate 42,248,626 of NC_043709.1, read as the reverse complement.
AGTTGGTCTTTTTTCTGTTTTCCTAAGACAGAGCTTAAATTATGACTTCAGATCTTTTTCATTTTCTTTTCTAATATATGGATTCATATTATAATGTTCTCACTAATCTTTGCTTTGGCTGCATCACAAAAGTTTTGATAGGTTACATTTTCATTTAGATTTAGTTTAAACTATTTTAAATATATATTTTCCTTTTTTAAAATTTTTATTTTTTTTGAATTTTTTAATGTTTATTTATTTTTAAGAGAGAGAGAAAGAGAGAGAGAGAAGGGAGGGGCAGAAAAAGACAGAGACATAGAATCCAAAGCAGGCTCCAGGCTCCGAACTGTCAGCACAGAGCCCCAGGCAGGACTCAAACTCATGAATGGTCAGATCACGACCTGAGTTGAAGTCAGATACTTAACTGACTGAACCACCCAGGCACCCCCATTTTTTTCTTAATACTTCTTCTCTGATCCACATGGGTTATTAAATTTGTATTGTTTAATCTTAAATATATCTTGTTCTTCAATAGATAAGGCATTTGTGTATTGTTTTTACCATGACTTCTTTCACAATTTTCTTTTTTTCCCCCAAAATTTGCGTATGATATGCCCAGATGTAGACTGTTTGGTATTAATCCTGCTTGCTGTTTTCTGAACTTCCTATGTGTGCAATTTGGTGTCTGTTATTAACTTCAGAAAATTCTCAGTCATTATTCTTCAAATATTTTTCCTGTTTCTTTCTCTAATCTTTTTGGTATTCTAATTACAAATATGTGTCTGTGTCACACTTTTTTGTTAGTGTTACATAGGTCTTGAATGTTTTTTTTTTTTTTTTTTTTTCCTTTTTAATTCATTCTTTTTTCTCTTTGGTTTTAGTTTGGAAATTTCCATTCATCCAGCTTCAAGATCTCAGATTCTTTCTCTATAGTGTCCAGCCTACTGATGAAACCAGTATTATGTTAGTGTTGTTGATTTCTAATGATATCTTTTAACTTTAGCCTAGAATTCTCCTCTCTCTACTTATATTACTCATCTGTTTTTGCATGCTATTTTTTCCATTACAGCTCTTTTTTTTTAATTTTTTAATGTTTTATTTATTTTTGATACAGAAGAGACAGAGCATGAGAGGGGGAGGGTCAGAGAGAGAGGGAGACACAGAATCTGAAACAGGCTCCAGGCTCTGAGCTAGCTGTCAGCACAGAGCCTGATGCAGGGCTTGAACCCAAGAACGTGAGATCTGACCTGAGCCGAAGCTGGAGGCTTAACCAACTGAGCCACCCAGGCGCCCCTCCATTACAGCTCTTAATATATCAATTATATTTAGTTTAAATTCCCTTTTGACTGGGGACTCTTTTCTTAATTTTTTTATGTTTTTTTTAAATTTATTTTTTAGAGAGAGAGAGAGACAGCATGAGCAGGGGAGGGTCAGAGAGAGAGAGAGGGAGATACAGAATTGGAAGCAGGCTCCAGGCTCTGAGCTAGCTGTCAGAGCCCGAGTGAGGCTCGAACCCACTAACGGTGAGATCAAGACCTGAGCTGAAGCTGGAAGCCATATGCTTAACCAACTGAGCCACACAGGCACCTCTTTACTGGTGATTTTAAAATCTGTGTCATAACCGAGTCTGCTCCTGATGCTTGATTTGTCTCTTCAAACTTTGTTTTTTTATTATGTTTTCCACATCCCCTGTATTTTTTTTAATTAAAAAAATTTTTTTTGTCAAACACCAGACATAATGTATTGGATAGGAAAAAGAAAGGTAAATGGGCGTTGAGCTAAGCTTTAATGATAGACAGGCACATGGCTGTGTTTAATATTTGCTGTAACTAAAGATGTCAGAGGACTGTTTCATAGTGTCCTTGGAATTTTTTTTCCTCCTCCCTTGTTTGCAGGTTTCTCTGAAAACCTCTTCTTCACTCTTGCAGCTCATTAAAATCTATTATTATACTGGATCCCTGTTGATGTGGTAAGGTTTAGGGTGGAAAAAGTGTTCTGTAGGCTTATGATTAAATTTCTGTCTCTTAGTGGGTCTAAGTATATGCCCCTTTTATAATCAGAAGTGTTTCTTAGGACTGTGCTTTTTCTTAGGCAAGGTGGGAAAGCTAGAAAGGGTGAAATTGGTTAATATCTTTTTTTCCAAGTTAATAACGTTCTAGTAAGTTAGTTTTCCTTTTAAAACAAGCATTTGTTATAGAGAATGCTTTGGATATATTTTTGAATGTCTATACCCTATCTATCCAAAACAGGAACCATGAAGAGATTTTTCTAAGATTATCATATTGAGAACCCGATGAGTTTCCTGTAGGTAAGCCCACAAAACTAAATGGGCCCCCAAAACTGGGCCTTACAGGGATTCTTACTCTGTCTCCAGAAGTTTGTGAAAATTGCCTTGTTAAGTGCTCCTATCAGTACATGGTGAGCTTAGCTGAACTATGAATCCCACGACTCTCCTGTATTTTAGATTTCTGTGTGGGAGTTCCCCTCATGATCTCACTTCTTTAATAGGTTTGAAAAAAATCATTGATGTCCAGGGTGTTCACTTTTTTCCTTATAGAATGCAAACTATTATAATTTTTTTAAAGAAATTTTAAGATATGAATGAAATTTCACCCTTGCAGTAGGCTGATTCACATTCCAATAAGATCCTGATGCTACATTAAGTCTTTCGAAAAAAAATTCCCATGTGTCACACTGCATATACCTTAACAAATTCCAATCCTCTCTCTTCCTTTTCCACTATTCCTTTGTACCTTACTTCCATTCAGTCTTACCCTCTCTTCCCTTTACTTTCTCAAAAATCTCCCACTGCCCTCTTTAATAACCTGCCTTTCCCTTTCTCTCCCATTCTGAACTCCTCTCTTCCAATATCGGGAGAATAGTTTCTCTATATTCATTTTCTCTTTTCCTCATAATTATCTCCTCATCGTATTTGAAGTGGAAAAAAGAAATATAAAATAAAATAAAGTGAAGTCAGATTAGTTTTAATGAGTAGTGTAATCATTCCCTACAGCCTCTGAAAATGCCATAAAGTGACCTTCAGAATTTCTACAGAATCTTGGGTGATAATTCCTTCATCTTTTAATTAAATGTTTTTCAGTGAGCCAAATAATTCAATAAAAAGAACTAATTTTTATTCTATTTTTTTGTTTTGCTTAATTGGTAGTATTGCAACAGTATTATTTCCCTACTATTTTCCATTGCAATTACACATTATTTCAACTACTTTATGGCCTAAATAGAGTTGTGTGGGCTTGTCTGAGGAACTAGCTACCATTTATAGCTTTGTTTCCATGGAAAATTACTCCCTAGGTCTAAACAACTAACTACGCAAAACTTTTTGTATAAATGCTGTAAATGTGATAAAGTAGGATTTTTCTTCCCCACTTTGATCTACTCCTTCCCATTAACCAAAGAAAAGACTAAATGCTAATTTGTCTCAAGAGACCAAATATAAATTCCATTTCTAATAATAAAAATCACACTCTTTTAATGAATACCAGTCTCTGGGTCGTGGATAACCCTTATTAAGTACAATATAATTGTTAACCATTTTAATTTTCAAAATAATCATAATAAGTATGTATTATTATCACACTTTATGTGTAAAGAAATTGAAGTTCCAGTTGATTAAGGAAATTCCTCAAAGATAAACTGAAATTCCAACTTGGCATCATTTGAACTCTTTCAAGGGAAGAAATAAATATAGAAAATTATTATTCTTATTAATTTGTTTTTTTGGTACTTGAAATAATTTGCATTTATTCTTATTTTTATAGCTATAAAAGAAATATAAACACAAAGAGTAATAGCTTGACATGCCATTTATATAAACATCATCTTTTAAATAAAATGTTTATAATATCACATCTCCATGATAATTTCTTATAAGAAAACCCTAACGGTACTCAAGTTTGAAAAATTCTGGTGGTATAAAAAAAAGGTAATAAATGAAGAAATTAGTGCAGCACTTACTACACAATAGAAATAAACAATTTTCAAATATATCATTAGTTAAGATGGGCAATCTGAAAAGGCCTCAAGAACATACAGATTTATATTCTACAATATAAGAAAGGAAAGAGTCTCACTAGAAATAGTAAAAATAATAGTACATATTAGAAGAAGAATCTGCATGTCTTTCTAGAAATCAATGAAGACTCAAATTTAATCAACAGAAGAGAACAGGAAACCCAGAAATGGACCCACAACTATATGGTCAACTCAACTCTGACAAAACAGGAAAAAATATCCAATGGAAAAAATATTCAGTCTCTTCACAAATGGTGTTGGGAAACTGCAATATGTAGAAGAATGAAGTTGGATCACTTCTCACACCACACACAAAAATAAATTCAAAATGCATGAAAGGCCTAAATACGAGACAAGAAACCATCAAAATCCTAGAGAAGAACACAGACAGCAACCTCTTTGACCCTGGCCAGATCAAATTCTTACTAAACATATCACCAAAGGCAAGGTAAATGAAAGTAAACATGAACTACTGGGACTTCATCAAGATGAAAAACTTCTGCATAGTGAGGGAAACAATCAACAAAATGGAAAGGTAGCTTACAGAATGGGAGAAGATATTTACAAATGACAGACCTGATAAAGGGTTACTATCTAAAACCTATAAAGTACTTCTCTAACTCAACAGCCAAAAACCAAATAATCTAGTAAAGAAATGGGCAGAAGACATAAATAGACACTTTTCCAAAGACATCCAGGTGGCTAACAGACAAAAGATGCTCAACATCACTTATCATCATGGACATAGAAATCAAAATGATGATGGACACCACCTCATACCTGTAAGAATGTCTACAGTTAACAACACAGGAAACAACAAGTGTTGGCAAAGCTACAGAGAAAGGGGAACCTCTTACACTGTTGGTGGGGATACAAACTGTTGCAGCCACTCTGGAAAACAGTATGGATCTTCCTCAAAAACTAAAAATAGAACTACCCTATAATCCTGCAATTGTACTATTAGTTACATACCCAAAGGATACAAAAATACAGATTCAAAGAGGTACGTGCATCCCAATGTTTATAGCATTGGTAACAATAGCCACAGTATGGAAAGAGCCCAAATGTCAATTGACTGATTGATAGAAAATGAAAATGTGGCATATATATATACATATATATGTATATTTATATTTATGTATACTTATATTTATATATAATGAGATATTACTCAGCCATTGAAGATGAAATCTTGCCATTTGTAATGATATGGATGGAGCTAGGATGTATTATGCTAAATGAAATAAGTCAGTCAGAGATAGTTATCCTATGATTTTGCTCATATGTAGCATTTAAGAAACACAACAGATTAATATAAGGGAGAGGGGACAGAGAAGAAAGGGAAACAAATCACAAGAGACTCTTAACAATAGAGAACAAACTGAGGATTGATGAAGGGAGGTGGGTAGGAGACAGGCTATATAGATAATTGGTATTAAGAAGAGCTCTTGTGATAAGCACTAGGTGTCATATGTAACTGATGAATCACTGAATTCTACTTCTGAAACCAATATAGCACTGTATATTAATTAAAATATATATTACAAAAAGGGAAACTTGGAGACAAAAAATAAAAAAGTAACTAAATTATTGCACAAAAATATATTTTCCATCAAGAGAATACACTATTCTTTTGTGTATTACCTTATTTTTAGCTGTAGTAAAAAGCCCAATTTTTTAATACCATGAAAAGCAAGGCATAAATTGATATAATGATGAAAATTATCATCAGTATAAAAATGATACTACAACTTTACTTTCCTGGGAGTGAGACATACCACTTACATCGAACTTTAGTAGATCTAGTAGTATTCATCAAATTTTATTTCACATTTAAGTTAAAAAGATACATTAGAATTTAGAGCAAGTCATGGGACACCTGGGTGGCTCAGTCGGTCAAGCGCCCAACGCTGGCTCAGATCATGAGTTTGAAACACATACTGGCTGTGTGCGGATGGCTCAGAGCCTGGAGCCTGCTTTGGATTCTGTGTCTCCCTCTCTCTCTGCCCCTTCCCCACTCATGCTTTGTCTCTGTCTCTCAAAAATAAAGAAACATTAAAAAATTTTAAAAATAATTTGAAGCATGTCCTATTAAAGTAAACAGAAAAGTTAACAAAACTATTATATCTTATAGTTTTCATTAACTGCTCAGCTGTACAGATGCTAAGGTCAGAAGATAATCATCACAGAAATACTTAATTTCACATAAATTATTTAAAAAATGATTGTCATCAGAAATGTTACATATTTCCATTTAGTTGGTTATTTTAAAACATGTCAAATACCACTATAGATAAGAATGATAAAATTGGGAAAAGTAATATAAAAATACTTGGTAACTTTCAAACAGATCTAATTGATTGACTTCTCCAACACAGATTTCTGTGCTTTAAAGATGAAAAAGTTTTCTTTTCCTTCCTTCCTTCCTTCCTTCCTTCCTTCCTTCCTTCCTTCCTTCCTCCCTCCCTCCCTCCCTTTCTCTCTCTCTCTCTCTCTCTCTCTCTCTCTCTCTCTTGGCTTATGAGGAGAGAAGAAATTCCTTCCACTTCACTTTTCAATTTAATGATGCTCTTAGCATACTATGCACTCTAATCAAAGCAGTCAAGCTGTCAATATCTTTGCTTATCATCATTATTTTTTAAAATATTTTATTTATTTTTGATACAGAGAGAGACAGAGCATGAGAGGGGGAGGGGCAGAGAGAGAGAAGAAGACACAGAACCGGAAGCAGGCTCCAGGCTCTGAGCTAGCCGTCAGCACAGAGCCGACGCGGGGCTCGAACCCACCAACGTGAGATCTGACCTGAGCCGAAGTCGGAGGCCCAACCAACTGAGCCACCCAGGCACCCCATCATCATTTTTTTTTTAGCATGCTTTGGTTGATTCACAGAGCCATGTGTATTTATTATTTTTGTCTGTATTTTTATTTATTTTTTCAGCTGTTTTTGATTTAATTTTTTAGGTTACCTATCTATTTTTATTTTTAAAATGAAAGACAGGGAGTAGTAAGAGGGTTATTAGTAAGCTAGATTTTAGTATAAACTTAAAGCTAGTTGTTTTTTTTACCTTCACTTTAGCAAAGTCTATGGTAGATTATTCCTCGATGAGTTCTCTTCAAGTTTGATGACTTGATCACCAAATGAACCTGGAGAGGAAGGAATGAAAGCCATTGATCCTCACCTCATTTACTCCCTTTTCTGGGATACACACCTAAGAAAATAAGAGAAAGTACTAGTTACATATTCTATATATTTTTGCCAACTGGAACTCTGAATAATTAAACTAATATTTGCAAAAGTTCTAACCTACAGAATGTTATTAACAAGATACATCTGGCCAAAGATTCCTATAGTTGATAGCCAGGATCTATGGATTTAGGAGACACGATATGTTTTAGAATTCTATGAGACATAAAATGGAGATATTTCAAAACTGAAATATCCACACCCTGGGGTGTGACATGAGCCTACGGGCTCTCACTTGGGGACCTCATGCATCATTCTGGGCAAGAAGTACACAGCTAGTGTGAAAACAGGGAGCTGCTCTCAATGTCCAGACCTTTTTTTTATTTCTTTTGTGCCTCATGACTGTCTTTAATCTTAAAATTATTACAACCCTTGATATTTAGTGATGTTAAGATATTTAATTTGCATGAATTTTATTTAACAATCGATTCTGAATGTTAGTTAAGAATTTTACCTAAAATAGATTCTGTTACTTGGGCATCGCATAACTAACGCTTAAGGAAAATACATGTTTTCCCAGATAATACCAGAGTTTAAAATAATTTAAAAAGAGATTTGGAAAAAAAGAAAAAAAAGTGTTGTTCTATAATTTTGAATTATTTGATTTGACATTTAATATACCTTAAAATATTTTATTGAAGCATAATTAACAAATAAAACTACATATATTAAAGTATATAATGTGATGATTAAATACACATATACATTGTGAAATAATTACCATCATCAAGTTAATTAACATGTTAATTGACTCACATAATTGCCTTTCTCTTCTGTGGGCTGAGAATGCTTAACATTTAGTCTTTTAGCAAACTTTGAGTATACAACACAGTATTATTAAATATAGCACCATACTGTACTTTAGATCCTCAGAATTTCTTCATCTATAACTGAAAATTTGTGCCCTTTAGCCAATCTCTCCCCATTTCCTCCACTCCTCTAGCCTCTGCTAACTACCATTTTGCTTTCTGTTTCCATTAATTAAATTCTTTTTTTTGATTCCACATGTAAGTGATATTATACAATATTTGCATTTCTCCGTCAACTTTGTTTCACTTAGCATAATTCCCTTCAGTTTCATCATCCTGATAAATGGCAGGATATCCTTCTTTTTCATATGTCTGAATAATAATTTGTAATATACTTATGAAATATTATATATAACAATTATATATATATATATAGTATCTATTCATTCACCCACAGATGGACACTTAGACTGTTTCCATATCTTGGCTACTGTTAAGGAGCTGCAATGATCATGGAAGTGCAGACATCTCTACAAGATACTAATTTTGCCTCCTTTAGATCCCAAATGCAGGACTGATGGATCACATGATAGTTTTATTTTTTATTGTTAGAGGAACCTCCATACTGTTTTCAACAATGGCTGTCCTAACTTACATACCCACCAACCATGTACAGGGATTCTGTCTTCTCTATATCCTTACCAAAACTGACCTCTTCTCTTTTGGTAATAGCCACACTAATTGGTAAGCCCATATCATATTGTGGTTTCCATTTGCATTTCTTGATAATTAGTGGTAGTGAACATCTTTTTGTGTAGCTTTTGGCCATTTTTATATCTTCTTTGGAAAATGTCTATTTAAGTCCTTTGCCCACTTTTAATTTTCTTTTTCCTATTGAGTTGTAGGAGTTCCTTCTATATTTTAGATATCAATTCCTTATTAGATACATGGTTTGCAAATATCCTCTAGCATATTATAGAATGCCTTTTCATTCTGTTGAGAGTTTTCTTTGCTACTTTTCTTTGCTTTTCCTTTAGTTTGGTGTAATCTCAAATTTATTTTGTTGCCTTTTGTTGCCTTTGCTTTTGGTATGATATCCAAAAAAATCATTGAGAAAAACAAACTCAAGGATTCTTTCCCTATTTCTTCTAGGACTGTAGGGCTTCATGTCTTAAATAGAATTCTTTAATTCATTCAAGTTAGTTTTTAAGTGTTGGGATATAGAGATCCAATTTCTTTCTTTTGCAGATGGCTTTCTAGTTTCCCTATCACTTTTTATTGAAGACAATATACTGTCTCCGTTGTATGGTCTAGTCGTCCTTGTCAAAGATTGGTTAATTGTACATGTGTGTTTGTTTCTAAGATCTCTATTATATTCCTTATAGATCATATTAGACTTAAGGAAGAATTCATTGTTTCTTTTTGTATGTTGATTATACAGTTCAGATGTCAAATACTCTATCTTAGATAATTCATTTTAAAGGAAACATTGCTGCTCAAACATTTACAGATTCTGTAAATAGAAAATACCTAGAATAAAAAGTGAGTTAATATATATACTTAGTACATTAAGTTGAAAAATAATCTAAAAATCTTTGATCTCTAAGTAAATGGCAACATACTATATATAAATGGCGGATTGCAAAATAGAAAATAAGACTTGTGTTTTGTTTACCTACGGAACTCACAAAAATCCTCAGTTGTAAATTTCATGACATCTCTAGATTTAAAGAAAAGCAGTATGTGGCAATATAAGACATAGGATGAAAAAGTAGTTAATCATCCAAATAAATGAACAAATGTAAAGTACAATTTTGGGAGACATCTTGATTTTATATTAAAGTAGTGAAGAAATTAAGCAAAGCATGGTATCAATTAAAGTTGATTATAACACATAACAAGAGGCTTAATAATTTGAAATATATGAATAATTTTTATTTTTATCTCAATAATTTTGATATAAGTGAGCAGAATAATCATATGACAAAATAAATATTGCATTATAAATGCATACAATATAAAGATGGACAAAAATGAGCACAAAGCCATAACTACATGTTGAATATATTTTGGAAATTTAAAGAGTTTCTGAATTTGATTAAGACCAGAGTTAATTTCAAGGCACATAAAAAGTTTAAAACTGTTAAGGAAATAACAAATGTCAGAAAAATAAAGTAAAATTTAACAAATCTATTAGTATCAAAGAAAAGCCCAGAGATGAGGAAATTCAAAGATTTAACATCAAAGTAAAGCTGCATTTGTGTTGAAATCACCCTCATAAGATCTGGAGGTGATCATCTTGCCGGTAAGCAGCCTGATAAATACAAGAACTATAGAAACTATTTTCTTCTACAGAAAAGTTGTGCATGATAACTTAGACCATAACAATTCATACATTCTATACATTCCATTTATTTAAAACTATTCTCATTGAGATTTTCCTTTGCAGGAGTTAGTTTGGTCTGTTTACGTTGATACAATATGATACCATCGCTAAGACTACTTTAATTTGATTTTATTTACTAAGTTAGACCTCTTCCCTGAATTGTGTCCCAGCAAGTGGAAATGGACGCATATATGGAGAAAGGGTAGTCCTTACAGTTTAACACAGAGTACTAAGAAGCACTGGTAATTAGGGTAGAACTGCATTTTAGTTATAAATGAGGAATTTGTCTTGTGGTGAAGAACATGTTTCCAAACATTTTAATCTAGAGGATGACATGATAAATTTTTAACTTAAAAATATTACCCTGGGATTTATATGGAGAATAGATTGATAAGAATTTGAATATATTCATGAACTTGAGTTAGGAGGTTCTTAGGATATGTATTAGAAAATGAGGTCAATAAATAAATAAATAGTTGTAAAATAGAGACAATAAACTATAAGAAAGAATTATACACACACACACAGACTTGGCTTTATTATAGGGAAATTAACAAATCGCCGTTTTGTTAATCAAGTCTCAGTATGACCCATCAATTATATACTAGATTCTGAGAAATAGAAGTCTCTTTCTTAATATCTTAATTTCTGGATATCTCAGTTTTCAAATTTGGGAGGCTTTCACCTAATACATTCTCAAAAGTGCAATTTATTTCCTCCTACACAGGCTTTGTCTAAAATAGGATACTCTAAAAATGAAAATGAAGATATAAGAAACCCTGAATTCAAATTCAATATTAACATTTCAAAATGCAATAAATTTTTGAAACAAATGTAAGTGAGGTATTTTATGTACTTTTTTTTCTTTTTGTACTAAGTCTAGGAAATCTGGCCTGGAGACAAATAACAAGTAATTAGACATGAACTAGTTTTCCCTAGTTATCTGAGCCAGAGCATTTTAATATTTGTTATAACTGAATATTTATACTAAAGATAGCCAGTTATTGAGCAGTAATGGACTTTTCATCTGTCAACAGATTAAAACGGCAAAAAAAAAAATTGTGCCTTCTCACTGCAATGCCTCAGTGTGTGCCTCACAAGTGCCACAGTGCCTCTTTCTTACTAGAAAGAAACTGAGCTAGCCACCCTGAACAAGCTCAAAAGATTCCTTTATCTCCAGCTATGTTTTTTCAGACAATAGTAGTTGGACAATTATTCTTTTTCCCACTCGGCCATATCTTGAACTAAACTTTTCACCCCTCTTGACCCTGTTCCTACTCCATGTCCAGTTCAGCTGATTTTCTGATTTGTGGTTCTACTGTAACTCATAATGTTTTCATAGAGGCTTATTTCATCCTCTCATTAAATTGAGAAGACTGTACTCCATCAGAGCACCATGACTGTTAAATGGCCTTCCCCAAAGTCTACTTATAAAATATGCAGGTCCCTTAGGGCTAGCAACTCTATCATTTCACCCAAAGAAACTAATGTCTGTATAATTACTGTGAAAACAGAGATTCATACAACAGGTTTTAGCATTTTTTACTGACCTGGACAGTGTTGACCACTGCTACTCACTGCTTTCTTGCTGACGAGAGAGAGAGAGAGAGAGAGAGAGAGAGAGAGAGAGAGAGCAAGCGAGCATGCTTACAGATGGTAGAGATCATATAGTCCAAAACGTTATGCAGTATGTTTTTGTTACTACAGTATGTAACAAATAGCCACACACTTGCTAACTTAAAGCAACATAAGTTCATTACCTTACATTTCCATAGGTCAGAATTTAAATACAAAATCTTAAACAAAGTGACTAAAATCAAGGTGTTGGCAAGACCATGGGCCTTTCTAGAGGCTCTAGGGGAAAATCCCTTTCCTTGCAGTTTCCAGCTTCTAGAGACTTCTCACATTCCTTGGCTCATTGGTCTCTTCCATTCATCCTCAAAACAACAATTATGCATCTCTCTGGCCATTCACCAATAGTTGCATATCCCTCGGATGCTGACCTCAACCTGGAGGGCTGAGGGCTGAAGACTCATGTGATTAAGTTGGGTTCACTCAGGTAATACAGGATTGCCTCCATATTTCAAGGTCTCAATTTTATTCACATTTACAAAGTCTTTTCTCCATATAAGGTAGCATTTTCACATATTCTAGGAATCAGGACTCCCGTATCTTTGGAGGGCTATTATTCTGCCTACCATAGAATTGCTTTAAAAAGTATTGACTAAAAATATGTTAAAAATAATCCTCTTCAAATGCTGCAACTAAAACACTAGAGAAGTTGTACCAGATGGAATTTCACTGGGTGGGTCCCATCTTCTGAGGGTAATGGGGTACAGTGGTTAAGAGCGCACAGCATAACCCAGACAGCCACCTCATGGAATGTAATTGTCACCCCTAATGAACCAATATTGATATGTTATTATTAATTAAAGCCCATACTTTATTAAGATTTCTTAAATTTTCACCTAATGTCATTTTACTGTTCAGGATCCCATCCAGGTTTCCACAGAATATTAATTTTCATGTCTTCTCAGACTGTGACATTTTCTCAGATTTTCTTTTTCTTTTTGTTTATGACCTTGGTAGTATTGAGAAATGATGGTCAAACATTTTATAGGATGCCCTTGGGTGGAATTGGTTTAATTTAGTCCTCATGATTAGATTATGGCAATATAATTTTGGAAGCAAGGTAATGGAAATAAAATGCCTTTCTCATTACCTCATATCGAGTGTGTGTACTACCAATTAGGATCTTCTTCCAAGTGGGATAGGTAAAGCTCTGTTAAAGTCTTTTTCTTGAATCAAAGATCTTTTTTTTTCTTTATGGAGAATGCTATGAGTACATTACACAGTTTGTATTTTTCCTTTTCCCTGTCTAAATCAAGAAGTGATCGTTAGTATTTTCTTTAGGAGAAATTGGTGAGGCTTCTGGAGGTACACTCACATAGGGACAGGACCCATTCTCCCCCCGCCCCCCCGCCAACCAAGTCTGTGGAATCAGGAATTTGTCAATCTCATACTATCCCACTGTTTTCAGTACTTCATTAAAATTACCATAGAAATAGTCCTGCCTATTTATGACTCCTTATTAGTAGATCTCAGCTACTTTTCCATATTTCACATTGGACGTTTATGTTATAATCTCAGTTCTCCGAGAGGTCTGAGAACAAATGTTCATTTTCAATTTTCTCAGAATTTTTTTGGTTATAAAGCAGAAGTCATGACTTCCAAGCTCTTTATATGTTAGAGTTACTGTGTAATCTCCAACCAATTGCACTCAGTGTTCATTCTTCACCGTCAAAAACCACTTGGAAAAAAACCAAACAAACCAAAAAGCTCTAGAAAGGGAACCAAAGTCTCCTAATTGTCAAAAGTCTTAATATGGCAACTCTCAGCATGTTGACTCTGTGCTCCATTTTCAAAAATTGTGTTGGTCACTTTGTTATTATAAAGTTTTGAAGCTTATACATTCTAGATACAATTCTTTAATCAGATATGTGATTTTAAAATTATCTGAGCATTCCCTTAGCGACTTTCAAAGAGAAGAATCCTTCATTTTGATGAAGTCCAATTTGTCCATTATTATCTTTGATAGATTATGTGTTTGGGACATATCTAAGAAAATGTTAACCTAATGTCACAAAATTTTATTCTATACTTTCTTCTTAAAGTTTTAAAATTTAGGTTAAACACTTAGGTCTATAATCTGATTTCAGCATGCTTTTTTTCTTTTTCATTTTTAAATGTTTATTTATTTATTTGGAGAGAGAAAGAGAGAGCGTGCATGAGCAGGGATAGGGCGGAGAGAGAGAGAGAGAGAGAGAGAGAGAGAAAGAGAGAGAGAGAGAGAGAGAGAGAGAGAATCCAAAGCAGATTCCATGCTAAGTTCAGAGTCTGGCATGAGGCTCAAATCCCACGACCATGAGAGCAAGACCTGATCTGAAATCAAGAGTCGAAAGCATAACAGGGTAAGCCACCCAGGGACCCCTCTTTTTATTTTAATTGTGGTATATGTTGCTTGTTAAGGATTAAAGTTCATGTTTTTATATATGACTATCCAATGTTTTCCAGCATCATTTGTTAAAAATAACAACTTTCTGCTAAATTGCTTTTATTTCATCGTCAAATTTAGTTAACCATATGTATAAGTCTATTTGTGGACTTTCTGTTGTGCATCATTGTCAATTTGCCGATCTTTAGACCAAGGCTTGCACGTCATAATTCCTGGAGCTATATAATAAGCTTTGCAATAAGTAGAGTATGTTCTCCAATAGTTCATTTTCAGAGATGTTTTGAATCTTCTAAACCCTTTGAATTCATATGAAATTTAGAAATAACATGTCAATTTCCACAAAAAAATCATGCTAGAACTTTATCATTGCATTGAAATTATAAATATTTGGATAAAATTCACATAATAGTACTGGGTCTTCCAATCCATAAATAATGCATATTGTTCCACTTTTTAACTCTTCCTTACCTGAGCACATGTTCTCAACAGTTTTAACAGCTGGTTTGAAATTCTTACCTGCTGTTTCCAACATCTGGGTCATCCTGAGCCAGTACTGATATGATAGCCTTTTCTTTTAAGTCTCGATCATACTTTCCTGTTTCTTCCTATACTCAGTACTTTGGGGATATATACTATATTATATAGGCTCTAAATTTTATTCTATTTTCTGAAATATGCTGATTTCTCTTTTTTAAGAAAATTGGTTAAATTGGCTAGACTCAAACTCCAAATCTATCTTCCCTATGGTGGCTGCAGCAGAATTTCTCTGCTGATTTCTTTTGTTCTTTGATGGGCTTTTTGAAGTCTTCCCCACACAAACATAATTAAGAATCAGTCTGAGATTTGGGAAGAGATTTTTTTTATATACCATTTGGGACTCCAATTTATGACTCTCTCTTTCTGTGATTTTTTTCTCTCTTCCTTTTCAGCTGCCATTTTATTCTAATTCTGGTCCTCTTGTTCTTTGAGCCAGTAAGACTGGGTTTACTCCCTGGAAAGTATTGGGAAAAAGATCAGGATTATCAGATACCATTGCTGTTCCCTTATCCCAAGTGTAGGCTGCCATCCAGTGACTGCTTACTTTTGATTGTTTTCAAGTACTTTCAAGTTATTTATATTTGCCCAGAGGTTATAGTTATCTGAATGAGAACTGGTACAAGAGAGGTTATTCCTGGGTTAAACAGTGAACCCTGTGCGCTCCTCCTTGAAACTGATAATGAAGTGAACTACACTGGCAAACTTGTAACATCAAAAATCTTTGAATAGCTAAGCAAACACTTCTTGGACACTGATATTTGAATAGTGTCAGTATGATCTGTCAGTGTATATTATGGGATATTTACAATATTAGTCTATGAATGTTCTAAAGAGATATTGGTCTCTAGCATTGTTTTGCTATTCTCTCCTTTATTCATTTGAGTTCCAGGATTATGTTCAATTCATCATCTGTAATTTTCCAACATTTTTTCCCCTGTTCTTTAGAACTCTGCTTATGAAATCTAGGTGTCTGTTTTCTGAAGACTGGCTAGTACCAAACTCTATAGCCATCAAAGCTCAGTGCCTGTTTGTTTAGACATTTAATAATTGCTTTTTTTGCAAATTGAAAAATTGCTATTTTCTATTTATTCTTCAGTTACATTTTTTTGCTATTTAAATCTACCTAGAAAATTTTCTTCATTTTAAAATCAATTTTTATAAAGCACGATGTGTTTGTATACATTATAAATGCTTTCATATCTATAGTTATATCATTCTTTCTAGATATCATTAATATTTACCTTCAATCCATTATAAAAGTAATTGCTAAAGTTTATTTGACTTTTTAAAGAAATATTGTTATTATTTAACTGCGGCATTATTATAATTTCTAGTTAATTTTCATATATTATTATTTCCTTATAACTGCATCCTTTCATTTTGTTTAGCTATTTTTTCAATCCTCTTTATATGAAAGTGCATTCATTTTATCTGTCTTGTGAATCATTGGTTTTCAATTTATAAATTTTCTTCTGTTACATTGTTCACAGCCTATAGGTTTTATATAGAGAGGGTTAGTTGTTGTTTACTATAAGCTAACATAACATGATATTTTTAATAATTCTATTTGGAATTATGATTTATTAACCTGAATAATAAGGATTTGGATTTTTTCTTGTCATTGATATTTTATTTATATATATTTATATTTATATATTTTTTAGTTTTTGTGTTTATGCGATGTGCTACTTGCTACTGGTCTCTGGGATAGTTTTTTAGAAGTCTCAGCATTTTCCACACTACAAAGGAATGCCATGTGAGAAGACAGCAAAGACATGGACATCTAAACACACAAAGAGAAATCTCACCAGAATCATCCCTGATGGCAATGGTTTTGGAATTGTAGCCTTCAGAATTATGAGAAAATAATTTTTTTTTTGTTTAAGTTATGTACTCTGTGGTAATTTGTTAGAAAAAGCTTAACAGTCTGATACAGGGGGAAAGCTTTCAGTCTTTCATCATTGAGTATGATGTTTCCTATAGGTCTCTTATAAAAGCCCTTTATCCTTTAGAACTCCCATTTTTTACCTATTTTGGTAAGTGTTTTTTTTTTTTATCATGAAAAGGTGTTGTTGGATTTGATCAATGGCTTCTAACACCAATAACTGGTATTATCATAGCATATTTTTTCTATTTCTATTAATATGATGAATTACATTGATTGATTACCTGATGTTGAAATCCCTTTGCATTCCTGGGATAAATTCCACCTGGTCATGGTATATAATCCTTTAATATGTAGTTAGGTTTAGTTTGCTAGTGTTATGTGGAGGGTTTTTGCATCAATATTCATAAAGCATGGTAGTCTGTAGTTTTTTATTCTTGCAATATTTTTACCTGGCTTTGGTATTAAAATAATGTTGACTCATACGGTAAATTAGGAAGTGTTCTTTCCTCTTTTATTATTATTATTATTGTTATTTTTGAAAATGTTTGAAAAATTCATGTTAATTCTTCTCTAACTGAATTCAAGATTGAAGCCATCTGCTCTTGGACTTTGTTGAGAGGATTTTTATTGCTGATTTAGTATCATGTCATTGATATGTTGAGATCTTCTACTTCATTTTAAGTCAGGTTAAGTATTTTGCATTTTTCTAGGAATCTATCCATTTCACCTAGGAAAAAAATTGACATAAAGACAATTTTCTAAGCCATAAAATTCTCCTTAGGATTATTTCATAATCTCTTTCCTTAAAAAAAATCTATAAGGTTGGTAGTAATGTCCTCAATCTCATTTCTCAGTTTAGTTATTTGTGTATTTTTTTAAATTTTTTATAAGTCTAGATAAGTATTTTTCAAATTTGTTCCTCTTTTCAAAATCCAAATTTGGTCTTAGTGGCTCTCTCTATTGTCTTTTCTGTTCTCTATTTTATTGGTTTCTCCTCTCATCTTTATTATTATCTTCCTTCTAGTAGTTCTGGGTTTTAGTTTGCTTTTTTTTCCCTGCTTGGGATGTAAAGCTAGCTTACTGACTTGAGATCTTCTTATTCTTTAATTTAGGATTCTATAGCTATAAAATTCCCCTCCAAACATTGCCTTTGTTGCATCCATGTTTGTGCGTGCTGTTTAGTTTTTGTTTATCTTTATGTACTGATTTGTCTTATGATTTCTTTTTTGACCCATTGGTTAAGAGTTTGTTGTTTAAATTCCACACAATTTTGGATTTTCCAGTGTTCCTTCTGCTACCAACTTTTTGCTTTGAATCACTGATACCTATTTTGTAACCCAATATAATATCTATCCTGGAAAATTTTCAGGTGTACTTGAGAAGGATATGTATTCCACTGTTTGTTGTTGGGTGGAATGTTCTCTATATGTCTGTTAGATCTTGATTGTTTATTTTTCAAGTTTTTCACTTCCATAATAATTTTTGCCTAGTTATTCTATCAATTTTTGAAAGTAGTATATTGGAGTCTCCAACTATTATTGTTCAACTGTCTACTCTTGCTTCAAAATCTTTTGATGTTTCCTTCATACATTTTGGGGCTCTGATATTTGGTGCTATATTTATAACAATTATTTTTTCTTGATGATTTCACACACTTATTAATATATGATATACTTTTTTATCTTTTTTTAACAGTTGTGGAATTAAACTCTATTTAGTCAGATAATGGTACAGCCAACCCAGCTCTATTTTGTTTACAACTTGCATGGAATATCTTTTCTTATCCTTTTGTTTTCAATGCATAGATATCTTTGTATCAAAGTTAGTCTCTTATAGACATTATACAGTTGAATCTTATAATTTTCCCAGAGAAACTTATTTCTTCACATGGCTTTGAATTACTGTCTAGAATCCCTTCTTTTCAACCTGAAGGAAACTTTTGAACATTTTGCTTTGTTTTATTTTGTAGGGTAGGTCCAAAGGTAATGAACTGTCTTATTTTTTATTTATCTGGGACTGTCTTAATTACTTAATGGAAGTAAATTAAGATAATTAGAAAAATAGGAGTTACCAAAAACAAAAAACAAATGAACTCATAATGATAAATTATGTAATATTTTAAATGAAAAAACATACTGTAAAGATTAGAGAAGATTAGGTTCTTTGGGGAAAAATCAGTGAAATTTAAGACAAAACAATAACCTCTACCAAAAGACTCACAGAAAGGGAAAAGATTGAAAAAGAAAACAAAGCCCTGTGACTTGTAGGAAAATATTAAATTTCTCACATAT
>NC_043709.1:42226289-42229405 GCF_006229205.1 Suricata suricatta | reverse complement strand
AGGAAGACAAATATCATAGAAATTTTGTAGTTTTATTTGGAAGAAAGAATTTTTACCTTGTGACCATATGCATGCATATTGAGGTATCAAATTATGAATAGAATGGAAATATTTGATTTTGAAAGAGTAAGGTGGAACAGTTTTCAAACTTATCTATATATCAGAGTAACCTGAGGAGGATTTTAAAATTGTGTATTCTATGATCCCTCACCCAGAGATTCGTATTGATTAAAGCTGAATTGATATAAGATAATACATATATTTAATAGCTCCTCAGGTGATTTTGATAAAGACCCATCACTGTCTGAGTACCAATGTCATAAACCAAACTTCAAAAAGTGACTCTTAATAAAATCGCACAGAATACTAAAAATCATAGAGCTTTGAAGTCAGGAAGTGATAACACATATTTCTGTAAGCAGTGCCTGGAGGATTTTTCTAGGCTTCTTAAAACCCATTTTTCTTATATCAAAAAACCTGAATAGGAATACATACCACTTAATGTTATAACTATTAGAACAATGTAAGTATACCATGTTCCTGACACATAGCCAATACTCTGTAAGTCATGTAACCCCAGTTTTTCATTCAAACTATCTATTATGAGTCAATATAAACAGATTCATTAGACTGTCATACACCACCACCCTTTAAAACAAGGCAAATGCAGGATAACTCTATACATATTAGTGCTTCAAACTCTTTAGTTAATGACCATCTAAAGAAGATGACTTTTCACTGACAGAGAATAACAGAATAGTAAGTAGTACAAAAGAAAGAGAAGAGAAGACATGAGCTGCTATGATTTCATCTCCTATGGGAAGATAATAAAAATTTATAAAGGGTGGGAGTATACTCCTAGAAAACATAAATATTATCATTAGTTTAGTGGGAAATATTGCTTTGATATTTCTAACACTAGAAATTAGGCCACAATGTACATAATCTAGACTGTAGAGATGCTGAGAAGAAACTACCTTCTCAAAAGAGAAGCAAATTGGTGAATTGTGGTGGAAAGAGATACATCAGAATTTTTAGGACAAGGATATTATTTTTATACTTATTAAAACTACCTATATACTCAAAAATTTAAGAGTTACTGATGAATAGAAATTGTATGGTTTAGGGATGCTACTAGATTTATGCTTTTTTGAGAAAGGTTTGGCTTTGTATATCCTTATTAAATTTGAACATTAGATGTACTTCATAATATTTCCAGATAATAATAATTTGCTAAAATTTATTGATATAATTTAAGATTTAAGTATTTTATCTATTTCACACCTAAACATAAATATAAAAATAGGTAAATAATATATATAAAATAAATATATATGTATATGTGGTATATAAAGATCTTGACGTGTGTGTTTGTTTTAGAAGCTAATATGTGCAAACCTAAAATATTTTTGAGAACAGAGTTGACTCCTTCCTTTCTGTACCTCTGTTACTGTAGTTGGATGAATAGATAAATAGATAAACATGGGTTATCATTATCATCATATAATTATTTATACTTATGTACTGACTTTTTACTTTTCCAGGTTCTACCTCACTCATTTGATTACTTAATCAATTTCTATGATTGATAGTACCATTGGTACTAAACAAAAAGTGTAACTGACAAAAATCTAATAGCCCTCAACAAATACATATGTGAAGGATACAAAGAAATCCCAAGAACAATAACAAAGATATTTATGTGTACAAAGATGAGATTTGTCTAAGGAGATTTTTTTAAGATATAAAAATCCATTAAATTTTTTTTATCATTTTAATTTTTGAGAGACAAAGAGACAGAGCGTGTGCAGGGGAGGAACAGAGAGAGAGGGAGACACAGAATCCAAAACAGGATCCAAGCTCTGAGCTGTCAGCACAGAGCCAAACTCGGGGCTTCAACCCAGGACCACAAAATCATGACCTGAGCTGAAGTTGGATGCTCAACCAACTGAGCCCTCTAGGCACCCCCAAATGAGAATGCTTTAAAACTTGATAGCTTTACAAGTACTAAAGGAATAAAACTTCTCTTTCCTTGAAAACCACTGTCAGTTTCCTTCATACATAGTGACAATTTTTCCTTTAGTGGCAATCAAGAATAATATACAATGGATAATATACCTAGAGATAATATATCATTTTTAAATGGTGAAAATATGAATTAATATATACTTTTAGTACAGGGACAGCAGAAAGCTGGAAATTTCTAAGGATCAGGAAAAAGAAGGGACTAGACTTTTCTATTAGTATTAGTAACAAGTAAAACTATACCAGTATAACAACTTAAAACTCTTTACCACAGGAAGTTTTTGTTTTGCCCTGTTTTTTCTTCCATTTTTCTATTTTAGTTCAAATTCATTATTGTATTAAGACTATTGTAATCTATTTTCAAAATAAAATTCTATATATTTCCTGGAAGTGAGATAATGGTGATCAGAAAATACCTTGCTTCTTGGAATACAAATATTATGTAAATGCACTGTTATCCTTGTATTGTTCAAAAAGTGGAGCTTAGTGACGGTTTGAAGACTCAGGCGATGACGGCATTATATCAAGGGAACTGTACATAGAAAGATAAACCTTTTCAAATAGCAAAATCAGAAATTAAATCTTTAAATTTTCATTTTATACTGAGCCTATCTGTAAGCAAAATAAACCACAAAGTAATTTGAATACATTCTATTCTGTACTGCAAATTTCATAAAAGATCTTTGTATTTAATCCTTATTTTTATCTATAAAACAATAATTTTTGACCTTAAATAAAGAAAAGCTCTTATAAAGTTCAGAATATTGTTCTTGAGCTTAGTTTTGAAGACACTTTCATGTTTCAAATCAACTTCTTTCTTCTGTGTAAAATAATCTTTTTAGAAAAGTGTGAACAATTCTCTTGTTTTCACAATAAAATAAAGAGAAAAAAGAATTGATTTTACTTATAATCTGTGATAGTCAATACTCTTTTTGTAAAAATGGTTAAACCCTATTTTATATTTCATGTCACTTATTTAGGTTTAACACATATCTAATGTTCACATTTTTCATAGCTCCAGTATTCACTTAGTGTTTGTTGATACACATTTTCTTTAACTAAAACTAATTATGTCATTATGTGCAGATATG
>NC_043709.1:42154578-42226189 GCF_006229205.1 Suricata suricatta | reverse complement strand
TCTCTCTCTCTCTCTCTCTCTCTCTTCCCCCACTCACACTCTCTCAAAAATAAATAAATTTTAATAAAGAAAATTGAATCATTATTTGTTTCTTTTCTAAATCTCTGCATAAAATAACTTTGCCTTTTAGAAAAGTGTGAACAATTTTGTTTTCACAATTAAAAGAAAACAATAAAGAGAAAAAGGAATTGATTTTACTTAAAATCTGTGAAGTCAATATTCTTTTTCTAGAAATGATTAAACCCTATTTTATATTTCATGTCACTTATTTAGGTTAAACACATATCTAATGTTCACATATTTCATGGCTCCTCTTAATGTTTGTTGGTATGCAGACAGTTGCACTGTCTGTTTGTACCACCAAAATTTTGACTCATCCTGAATTTAATTCTTTTTTATTTCATAAATAATTAATTTGTACTTGGAAGAATGTATTTTGTGTTTACTTTTATTTTATTGTTTATTTTTGAAAATTTAAATGTAAGGTCTTTAAAGGCAGCAGCTTTATCTCTGTCACTTACCATTCTTTCCAGGCAGGTGACCAATCATCCTGATTTGCCTGTGGCTGAGCTTCCCGGATGTGGGGGTTTTAGTGATGACACTGAGCACGTCCTGGAAAAGGTGGTACTAGTCAGTCTTCCTATCAGGGCTTCTGCATAGTTTTACAAGCTATGCATTCCACTCTTCCAAGGAGTACCATTAACATCAGAATTATCACAGGTTTAATTATTACCAACATATTCCAAAAGATGGTGGCAAACTGGCAGAATCGGCAAAGAGTTCTTGTTTGAACTGCAATAATTCTGTTTCTATCCTCATTCCGGGACCGGGCGTGTTATACTGTACACAGTGAACTAGCATTTGTTGCTTGACATACCGGTTAACAGTATAGCACAAAAGGAATAATGTTTGGTTATGATTTCTTATGAGAAGTGGTCTATCTATACAGTTTCTCAATCTCAAATTTGGGGCTAAATCCTTTTTGGGAGTGAAGTTGCCTTATGCTTTGTAAGATCATATGTATATAATATACACAGATAAATACATATATCACCTACAAATTGTGCATACATATTTATACACACATACAATAAAGTATAAGCTCTAGCCATATGAGCATATATATATATATGTATATATATATATATGCATACACATTGTCTTAAATTGCTATTATTTTATTTGATTGACACAGGATTGTCAAATGATACCAGTTAGAAAAAGTACACAGAAAAAAAGAGAATCGACAAAAATGTTCTTGGTTTCAGGAAATAGACAGCAAATCCCTTCACTATAAGAATAGGATTCTTTAAAAATGGCTTTTAGATTAATCTCAACAGAGTGACCATCACTATAATGAGTGAGGCCTGGCAGAACTATCTTCAACTCCATTCCCTGCTGTGACAAACAACAAACCCTATACTTAGTACCTGCTTGCATTGTTGAGATGAAATTTGTCATGTCACTTCCTATGCAGCCCCCGATTGTGTTTGCGGTATGGGATGGCTCTACAAAGTCTTCATAGAATTGCAGTTATCAGCTATTCACTGCTATCACAAACCACAAAATTACTGTTTTTTTCGCAATCATCCACTTCCAATAGTTCTTCCCACACCCTTCAATGACTAGTTAGGTATTTGGTAATTTTCTTTGGACCCCAACATCCACTTTGTCCACAGCAAGACTTCTTTTTTCATTGTCATGAGAAATGTCTTTACAAAAGCCTCTTTAATGTGTTTTTTTATAGAAACTATTTTGTGGCTTTGTTAGCCCTTCCTCTTGATCTCTTGATCAAAATAACTCCAACAAACTTGTGATGGCATATTCTGCTTCAATTTCTCTTGCTTACATTTTACCTGCTGCTCTATACACTCAACCTATTTAATTGTTACAATATTCTTAACCCAATTCAACTGTAAAAGTCTAAAATACCTTTGCTTCACCTTTCAAAAAATCCATCAAAGTGCATCTGAGAAAGATACATTGTTTTATGCTTTTTTGACTGTTTTATGATTAACTTAGAACTTGTTATAAGCCTCCATTTTTAAAGGAAGGCAAATATTTTCTTTTATTAGAATGTTATTTTATTTTTGAGACAGAGGGAGAGAGACAGAGCATGAGCAGGAGAAAGGTAGACACAGAATTTGAAGCAGGCTCCAGGCTCTAAGCTGTCAGCATAGAGCCTGATATGGGGCTTGAACTCAAAAACCACGAGATCAAGACCTGAGCCAAAGTTGGAAGCTCAACCCACTGAGCCACCCAGGTGCCCCCTGAAGGCAAATATTTTCTAAAGAAACCAATAAGTTTTCCTGCACAAATGAAAAACCGGTGAAATTCATTTCGTTTTGCTTTCTTGTTTTGCTATTTGCTTCAGATTTCAGGAGTTTACTAATGAGGTCAACTATATGTTGTATTAGCAACTCTGTAGCCAAACAGCCTTCAAGAAGCAAAAGTCGGCCCTCTATAGAGAAAGGCAAGATAGTACAAAATGTAATATTCTCTCTACAGTTTTTTATCCATAATGTGATGCATTTACTCACAAATCATCACTCATAAAAGGACTAAAAAGTAAGAGTAAAAATACAATAGAAACAGACCCATAGAAAAATATTAGAAATCAATTATTTCTGTGTAATAAAATGACAAAACTGATGCCTCACAGATCACAGAGGCTATCAAAATAAACAAACTTAATGCCCATGGTATCCCCAAATTACAAATATACGTTGCTGATTCTTAGTCGAAGAGAACAGAACACAGTAGAGTTGAAAAAAGTGAATTTATTGGCTTCCTAAAACAAAAAGCATGCGGAACATGGGGTAGGAGTGAGTATGGGATGCTTCTTACCGGTTTGGGGTTTTTGCTTAGTGATTTGGAGAGGGCTCAAGAAAGCAGAGTTTTGTTCTGAATTGGATGTTGTCAGAAAAAAAAGGGGTTATTATATAATTAGGTATGTTAATAACTTGGGGAAGCAAGGAAGAAGCTAAAATTGTAATTTCTAGAAAAGAACCAGTTACATCATCTGGGAGAGGGAGACTTTTTCCCCCTTTTTGTTGTTTGATAATGTTCTTGTTTGTCTTTGCTGAAACACGATTGTGGACTGCTTTTGTTTTGGTTTGGACTCATCTAGGTCTCAGAGTAGCCTTGTCTAATATTAATTTATTGTTCCACAAGAAAACATCATGCCCTAACAGTCATTAGGGGCTCAAAGCAAAAATCTGAAACACACAGCTATGATTTGGCTGAATGTGAAGAAATCCATATCCTAATCGATAGTACTAATACACTGGGGAAAGTTTTGGTCTTCTATGCCCCTCCCCTATACCTGACTAAATAATTTAAAAGAACTACAACAAACATACTTACTTGGCTTACACCAATCACAAGTGTGGCAAAGTGGGCTTACTCCTAAACATCTATTTTCTCATTCTATAGTAGTAGGAGTCCAAAATGTTTGCTTGGCACAGGTCAAAACGACTATTACTGTAGTCTGTACTGTAGTTTATTTTGAGGTAAATACAGTCATATAACTAAGTTTGGTCAATGAATTATAACAAAAAGTGCCATGTGGTCAAGTCTAGCGACCTTTAAGAGACATTGCCCTCTTCTACTGTCTGTTCCTCTTCTTCCCTATGCTATAATTTGCAAAAAGAAACACCTGGAGACTTAAGATAAAGACCACATATGGCCGATCAAAAGGATAAAAGGACCCAGGTCTCTAAGATATTGGAAACAATGCCAGTCTTAGACTCTCTACCTGGAGATTTAAATGATAAAAATAAAGTTCTATCTCATTAATGTCACTGCTATTTTAATTTTTCTGTTTTGAAGCAGAACATAATACTGATTGGTAGAATAAATAATAAGCTTTATAAAAGCCATGATTTACTGATACAAATGATGACACTAACACTAGGATCTAGAACCTCAGCTTGGGGCTTTTTCTAAGGTTAGGAGGGTGAACCTGAGATTCAGTATTCATTTAAGACTATATACTAAAGAACTAGATTAGTAGGGTTGCTTGGATCCTATAAGAAATAAATGCTATACTCAGTCAGAGGTAGAAGACTCTGGTTAGGCCCTTTGAGTTACTGTTTAGAATTATATATTCTTTATGAGAAGGAAGAGAAACTTAAATCCACTTTTCTGAGTCTCAGAAGGGGAACTATGATTTCATTGAAAAAAATCACTGTAAGTTATCTATTTTCCATTCTGCTTCATATGTTAGACTTAGAAACTGAAGAACCTGAGAACTTAACTTGTAAATATAAAAACCTGAATTTAGAATTTGGTGACTTCTTAGAGCTTTTTGGATGTTGTGAGGGATGATGAGGAACGTGATATACAGAAGATGGTAGAGACAAAGAAGTTTATATTTATTAAGCACCTATCCACACTGCCTAACACTCAGACAACGTATTTACTATAACTAATGGAACATGACATGAGGAATACTAGAAAAACAGATGTAGTAATAAATGCCTATTTGGGACTGAAACTCAGGAGTCATGTATGCCTGGCCACTACAAAGTATTTTTGCCAATCCCCTTCCCCAACATCCCATTCTCTCTGCCTCTGCCAATTTACTTATCCTGTTTGCAGTATATAGGCCTCATCCTATGTTCACTGTGGAAAAATCTCTTAACCTAGAAAATGAACTTTAAATGGTAATATCTATCTGCCATAGACTCTGGGTCTAAAGTTCTTTCTTGTCTAGAAAGCAAGCAGGAAGGAGGATTAAATTCAAGAGATGGCTGATGTCCAGGAAAAGACAAGAGCCCCAAATAAGGTCTTTGCTCCATATTTATTAAGATCAGAAGGCTTACAAACATGGTTATGGACTTGCACAAAGAGACAATGAAACTGTGAACATTAACTCATGGGCAGCAGGGAAAAGGAGTTTTGAAGATAAATAGTGTTAGGTGTTTGGATCAATATAAACCAAAATCCTGGTGCTGGCAGATGGGCAGATGGTGGTTAATGGCAAACATGAGACATCATGTCTGTTTATCTTAGCTAGCCTAGGGGATAAGACAGAGCAAGTGACTTCAGGGTTAACAAGGCACCTTTCTTTTGCCAATCTGTTCTACTCTGGGCAGCTTCACCCACAGTGATCTATAGCCCTATTACATATATTTACCTTATTTGGCCCTTCCTTTCTGTGAGAGCAGCTTTTCGCCACAGTACTAAATGGGGGGGGGGGGGGGGGGGGTGTTTTTGCCCTGAATACCTAATCTTGCTTACTTCATATACCTCTTCATGGGGGTCTTTGCCCCCCACTCTATCCTGGGGTCCTAATCTTGTTTACCCAAGCTTGAGTGAGAGCATCCTATGGCTTTGTAATTCTTTATGTCTTGTTAACTCATTGGTGCAAGCACAGGGAATTTCTAATCTTATTCCCCACATCTATCCAGACAAATGTGGTATCTAAACAAGGCTGAGCCTACAGCATTTAGTTCAAAAAGAGCACATGTCAACATTTTTATTAAATAATTATTTAATGAATCATAAATTAATATAAAAAGCATATTTATGATTTTATGCCAGGTAAATATTCTACTATTTCACTTATGAAACAAATTATAGAAAAATATTTCACATTACTTAGAAATGATAGAAGTGTGATAAAAATAGTTTAATAATAAGTATTGTTTTGTTGTATCCCATTAATCTAGCCTATTGGTATTTTTATATGTACCAAAAATTTAATCACTTTATAACATGTTTTAATATTGGATGGTGCATTTTTTAAATTTGTCTTGGTTATTTTCTTCTGTTTCTTCTTTCATATGAATTTAACATTATTTTGGCCAGTTGAAAACATTAAAAAATTTTTTTACTCTTATTGGTATATACTGTATTTTTCACATCATTAATTGGGGGATTATTTTCACATCATTACTGAATCATATATATGTGTCTTTATATACTTCTGTATACTTTTCATAGCTTGTAGCTCATAAAAATTTCTGGATACATCTACTTTTAAGGTTGTGTGGTGAGTATGGGTACCCTTTTGTAGATTCTGCCCTGCATACCACTTCTACAAAGTTATTTTCACTATTTCACAGCAGATGAGTATTTGAGATACTCTGTCCTTCTGTTTCATCTAGATAATGCTTATATTTCATTTTTCCTTAACACTTTATGTTTTCTTCATCCTAGCTAGAATCATATATTTGGATTACTCTTATATCTACTAAATATCAACTTGGGTAATATTTTATTCTCTTTCTCTGATCTACAGCTAAGAAGTAACTGTGTTTTGCTTTTAGTATAGTTCTCATTTGCAGCCTATTCATGTAGTGACCATTCTTGTACTCCAGTGGGATATTTTAACCCAAAACTTTTGTTTCCAGACATGCTTTCCTATTAAATAATTTAGTAGTTAAGCCCCCTACACTGATAATAGGAGTGAGGTAATTTTGGACCCAACCTACCTTGAATTATGTAAGAACACCACACAAACTTAAAAGTAGATGTCCAGAAATTGTTATGACTTATTGGTATAAGCTACAAGCTATGAAAAGTATATAGAGGTAAATAAAGACAAATTTATAAGAACACTTTCGAGGTGCAGGGTGTAATTGGCACCTACCCTCATATTTGTTTTCTCTCTGAATAGACAAAAATAGGAAATGGCTATTTTAGATGTATTTTTAAATAAGACAACTAGAAATAACTTCCCAGCTGAAAACATCTAAAAATCTTGGGGTATGATTGTGTAAAATAGAGGAAGAAATATTTTTCTTATTTTTTTTATGTTTGGCTGGCTTTTCAGGAAATTAACAGAAATTCTCAGAGGATACATTCTATGAGATAGAGGAAATTCATACAGGCCACTGAGCACTAAGGGAAGCTTTTGCCCCTGGGCCAGGTAGTTTTGGTTACAAGGGAGATAAGAAAACTTATTGGGGAGCTCTGGAGGCAGGAAATTAGATTATAGATTTCTCAGAAAATGTCAGTTTCCTGAGCAGATGAATTAGAAAAAAATAAAATAAAAAACAACCACCAAGTAGAAACAGGGTTATAGGGGGGATTTATATCTAGCTCAGCCTTAGCTGGAGGTGAGAAGTAAAAGAAAAATCTGCTGGGTATAATCTCTAATAACATACTCTCAATTCACACCACCCACTTGCCTTAAAAACCCTGCTAAAAACATATGTTAAGGTAGTCTCAGATTGTAGTAGGCAATACACCTAAGAGAGGAGAAGGAAAATTCTTTCTGGAGGAATGCATGTTACAACGGGGATTCAAAGAGTTAACTATAGGTACAGAGCAAAGTGTCATACAATTAAAATCACCAAACACAGAGAAAATAAACTCAAAAGCAAAGGATATAGTTGTCATTATGGAGTATATATATTATAAGAATATAGGAGATGGGGGACCAGAATAAATGGTACATTTAGGTTTCATAATTCTATAAATACATGGTTTTTAGGGCAAATTGTGTGCAAACATAATATTCAATCATTTTCATTCATTTTTTTTTCACTTATCTAAATGATAACTGACAAAAATGTATCTAGAGAGCT
This sequence comes from Suricata suricatta, assembly GCF_006229205.1. Lineage (NCBI taxonomy): Eukaryota > Metazoa > Chordata > Mammalia > Carnivora > Herpestidae > Suricata > Suricata suricatta. The sequence continues at coordinate 42,218,651 of NC_043709.1, read as the reverse complement.
CCCACCAAATCTTCTTGAGCTGTGCTGAATTTGGAGGCCATCCATCCCTTTATGATACACAATTTTTTTTATTAATATCTACCAAATGCTGCACATCTGCCAGTAAAAAGAGAAGGTCTTGAGAGGGGTGAGATGCATGATCTCTAGCACCTGTTACTGCCTTATACAATAAAATAAATTATGGGAACATGCTTGAAACCATAAAAAAACACCAGTATAATTTTGTGGTGAGCTTTACTCTTCTGTACTTTTATAGAACAACTTGCTCATGGACACAATTTTTAAGGAGATATGGATATTAGATATATTTCTCTATAAAATTTGTCAGTTGAAACAAGAAGCAAAATATTTACAAATGATAATTACCTATCGGAACCATAGAAGAGACAATGATACTAAACAATTAACTTTTATATAAAATTCTATGGTGTTATTTTCAAAATATGCACATTCTATGTATGGTTTCCTCAAATGTACATTATCAGCTACATCTAAAAATAACCTAAATTGGGAGGAGTTAAGATGGCAGAATGGCAGGAGGACCCTAGACTTGCCTGCTCACTCGAACTAGCTAAGGAAATATCAAATCATTCTGAATAGCCAAGAAATTAATACAAAGACTGAAAGAACAAACTACTTCTTTCTAGAGGGAAAGAAGGGGGCACACGTGGAAGGTAGGAGGTGCAGAGATGTGATTTGGGGGAGAAATGAATCATGGGTGCTCTGGAGGAGAAAAAGCCCTGATCACAGAGGAGAGAGAGAGATACAGGAGAGAGGCATGCACGGGGGATCGTACAAGTAAAACACGTCCCCAAAGCCATTGGCTGGGAAAATGAGAGTCATTTCTCTCATTTGGGAGTTATTTCTAGAGAGTGTATTGCAAGCCCACGGAAAGTATATGGGGTAATTGCTGAAATGTCAGCCATGTTCTTTCTGGTCTCAAGAATGTTGAATGCAATAACACTATGAGAACAGAGGCCCTTGATCTCCCAGGAGCCAATTAGAGAACAGACCCACTGTAATTGTTAATTAGTCCTTGAAACCGCACATCTTCTCTACATGTTTTCACGTAAATACCAGATGTGTGTTTCATCTATGTCTGGAGGCTCCTTGTGTTTTCCTCCCTTGCTTTAACATTCTTTGACGTTTATACCTGGTGCACATGAAATAAAGACTATGTGCAGTTTGCTGCTGCTGCTATTTCGCTGGCAGAGGCAGGCCTGCAGGTTTGCTCAGTCTAAGTGTCTGAGAACTTTTTCTTCAGTGTGTGGCTACAGAGAATGGCTTATGTTTGTGAGTTTTTACAAACAGTGAAACTCAAATACTGGAGTTTTAGAGGTCTGCTGTGTGGTCCACTCTGCAGGTGCTGCTTTTCTTAGGCAGTGTGCCTGAGGACCAGATCAGTGGTCTCCCCCAGGAGATCAGCACAAAAGCCTTGCACGCACCACATCTGCTGAGCCTAGAGTCATACAAAGTTTCAGTCATGCAAAGACACTAGGTCTCTTTAAACAGGAAGACCAGAGCACACCTAGTTAACACTCACCACACTCTGGCCAAGGTCCAGACATTCTCCACTGCAGGAAAGGAGAATTCTGCAGAGGACTGACCTGAGGGAAAGAGCAGCCAAACCACAGCAGCAGAGTGCACACAGCATACGTCAGAGACACTTCCTGAAGTGCCAGGCCCTGAAAAGTGTATGACTTCTTTATAAAGCCAATACTCTCAGGAGCAGAAAGCAACAGGCTTTCTTAATACACAGAAGGCAGAGACCTAGACAAAATGCCAAGATGGAGGAATGCATCCCAAAGAAAAGAACAACAAGAGGTCACAGTCAGGTATCCAAATGGAGCAGATATAAGTAATATGATTGATCGAAAATTTGAAGAAACAACCATAAGGATGCTAGCTCAGCTTAAGAAAAGCATGGCAGACACCTTGGAGTCTCTTACCACAGAGATAAAAGACCTAAAAAGTACTCGGGCTGAAATAAAAAATGCCATAACTAAGAGACAAAACTGACTGTGGTAATGACCACAAGATGGAAGGAGCAGAAGAAAGAATAAGTGATACAGAAGATAATATATGGAAAACAATGGAGCTGAAAAGAAGGAAAGAAAAATTTGGATCACAAATGTCAACTTAAGGAACTCAGAAACTCCATAAAGCATAACATTTGTATCATAGGTATCCTAGAAGATAGAGATAAAGGGGAAAAGGTTTATGTGAGGAAATTATAGCAAAAAACTTCCTTGATCTGGGGAAGTAATCAGGCATCCAAATCCAGCAGGCACAGAGAACTCCCATCAATATCAACAAAAGCAGGCTAACACCAAGACATATCATAGTTAACATTGCAAAATACAGAGATAAAGGAAAAAAACCATAAAAGTAACAGAAGCAAAGAAGTCCCTAATTACAAGGGAAGACAAAAAATATTATCAGAAGATCTCTCCAATGGAACTTGACAGGTCAGAAGGGAGTGGCATAATATATTCAATGTGCTGAATGGGAAAAACATGCAGCCAAGAATACTCTATCCAGCAGGGCTGCCACTTAGAATAGGAGAAATAAAGAGCTTCCCAGAAAAACAAAAACTAAAAGAGTCTGTGACCACTAAACTAACCCTGCAAGAAACATTATAGAGGATTCTTTGAGTGGAAGAGAAAGATCAAAAGTGACAAAGACTAGAAAGGAACAGAGGGAATCATCAGAAACAATCACAAAACTGGTGATAAAATGGCACTAAATTCATATCTATCAATAAATGTTCTGAATGTAAATGGACTAAACGCTCAAATCAAAAGCCATAGGCTGTCAGAATCGATAAAAGAACAAGACAGATGTATATGCTGCCTATAAGAGATCCATTTTAGACCTTAAGACACCTACATATTGAAGGTGAAGAGATGGAAAATCTTTTATCATACTAATGGACATCAAGAGAAAACCAGAGTAGCCATACTTATGTTAGACAAACTGAATTTTTAAACAAGACTGTAACAAGAGTGGAGGGAGGTCACTATATCATAATAAAGGGCTCTAGCCAACAAGAAGATCTAACAACTGTAAATATTTATACTCCCAACTTGAAACACCAAAATGTATAAAACAATTAATAATAAACATAAAACAATTCATTGATAGTAATATAATAATGGTGGTGAAATTTAACACCCCATTTACATCAATAAACAGGTCATCTAAGCAGGAAATCAACAAGGAAACAATGGTTTTGAATAATATACTGGATCAGATGGACTTAACAGATATGTGCAGAATATTTCATCCTAAAGTAGCAAAATATACATTCTTTTCAAGTGCACATAGAACATTATCCAGAATAGCTCAATACTAGGGCACATATCATGCATATTTTCCAACCACAACACTTTGAAACTTGAAGTCAACCACAAGAAAAAACTTGGAAAGACCACAAATATATGTAGATTAATGAATATCCTACTATAGAATTATTGGGTCACCTCGGAAATTAAAGAAGAAATTAAAAATTACATGGAAAAAATGATAATAAAAACATAGGAGTTTGAAACCTTTGGGATGCATCAAAAGTGTTCATAAGAGAAGTATATACCTCAAGAAGCATGAAAAATCTCCAATATGAAACCTAACCTTACAACTAAAAAGGCTAGGAAAAGAACAACAAATGAAGCCCAAAGCCCTCAGAAGAAAGGAACTGATAAAGAGTAAAGGAGAAATAGTTGATATAGGAAGAAACAAACAACAACAGAAACAATAGAACACCTCAATGAAATCAGGAGCTGTTTTTTTTTAAAGAATTAATAGTATCTATAAACCCCTAGCCAGACATTATAAAGAAAAGAGAAAGGACCTGAATAAATAAAATCACAAATGATAGAGGAGAGATCACAGCCAACACCACAGAAATACATAAAATCATAAAAGCATATTATAAAAAAATATTTGCCAACAAATTGGGAAATCTGGAAGAAATGGATAAATTCCTAGAAACATATAAACTATCAAAACAGAAACAGGAAGATAGAAGACTTGAGCAGACTGATAACCAGCAAAAAAGTTAAATCAGTAATCAAAAATCTCCCAACAAACAAAAGTCCAGGGCCACATGATTGCCCAAGGGAATTCTACCAGACATTTAAAGAAGAACTAATACCTATTCTTCTCAAACTGTTTCATAAAATAGAAAGGGAAAACTTCCAAACTCCTTCTATGAGGTCAGAATGACCTTGATTCCAAAACCAAAGATCCCACTAAAAAGAATTACAGGCCAATATCCTTGATGAACATTAATGCAAAAATTCTCAACAAAATACTAGCAAATCGAATCCAACATTACATTAAAAGAATCATTCACCATGATCAAGTTGGATTTGTTCCAGGGTTGCAAGGGTGGTTCAATATTTGTAAATAAATCAACATGATACACCATATTAATAAAGAAAGGATAAGAACCATATTAGCCTCTCAATAGATGATGAAAAATCATTTCACAAAGTACAGCGTCCATTCTTAATAAAAACTCGCAACAAAGTAGGGATAGAGGGAACATACTTCAATGCCATAAAAACTATATATGAAAGACCACAGCTAATAAAATCTTCAATGGGGAAAACTAAAATGTTTCCTCTATGGTCAAGAAAGAGTCAGGAATATCCACACTTACCATTGTTATCTAAGACAGTACTAGAAGCCCTTTCCTCAGCAACCAGACAACAAAAAAGAAATGAAAGGCATACAAATCAGCAAGTAGGAAGTAAAACTTCTGCTGTTTGTAGATGACATGATACTGTATGTAGAAAACCCAAAAGACTCCACCAAAAATTTGCTAGAATTGACACACAAATTAATCAGTTGCATTTCTATACATCGAGAATAAAACAACAGGAAGAGAAATCAAGGAATCCATCCTATTTACAATTGTACCAAAAACCATAGGATACCTAGGAATAAACATAACCAAAGAGGTAAAAGATCTGTACTCAAAAACTATAGAACATTTATGAAAGAAATTGAAATAACACAAAGAAATAGAAAAACACCCCATGCTCATGGATTGGAAGACTAAATATTGTTAAAATGTCTACACTTCCCAAAGAAATCTACATATTTTATTTAAAAATTTACTGTTTTATTTATTTTCGAGAGAAAGAAACAGAACATGAGCAGGAGAGGGGCAGAGAGAGAGGGAGACATAGAATCCAAGTAGGCTCCATGCTCTGAGTTGTCAGCACAGAACCAGATGTGCGGCTTGAACTCACAGACTGTGAGATCATGAACTGAGCCAAAGTCAGCCACTTAACCAACTGAGACACCCAGGTGCCCCAGAAATCTACACATTTACTGAATCCCTATTAAAATACCACCAGTGTTTTTCCCAAATCTAGAATAAACAATGCTAAAATTTGTATGGAACCACAAAAGACCCTGAATAGCAAAGCAATCACGAAAAAGTAAAGTAAATCTGAAGGCATCATAATGCTGAACTTCAATATCACAAAGCTGTATTGATAAAGAAGTATGGTACTGACACAAAAACAGACATATAGCTCAATGAGAAGAACAGAAAACCCAGAAATGGACACACAACTATATGGTCAACTAATCTTCAATTTCAGTAAAGCAGGAAAGAATGTCCAAGGGAAAAACAAAAGAGAGTCTCTTCAATATATGGTGTTGGGAAAACTGGACAGCAACCACTGAACCACTGTCTAATACCATACACAAAAATAAACTCAAAATGGATGAAAGACCTAAATGTGCGACAGAAAACCATCAAAATTCTAGAGGAGAACACAGGCAGAAACCTCTTTCCCATCAGTTGTCACAATTGCTAACTAGATAATATGTCTCCTGAGGCAAGGGAACAAAAGCAAAAATGAAATATTGGGACTTAATCAAAATAAAAAGCTACTTCACAGCAAAGGAAACAATAATCAAAACTAAATGCAATCAATGGAATGAGAGAAAATATTTGCAAATGACATATCTAATAAAGGGTTAGTATCCAAAATCTATAGAAAACTATCAAATCAACACCATAAAAACATAAATCCAGTTAAGAAATGGGCATAAGACATGAACAGACATTTTCCCAAAGAAGACATATATATGGCTAACAGACACATGAAAAGATGTGCAAGATCACTCATCATCAGGGAAATACAAATCAAAAACCCAATGAGATACCACCTCACCTTTGTCAGATTCGCTAAAATTATCAATAGAAGAAACCACAGATGTTGTTGAGGATGCAGAGAAAGGGAGCTCTCTTAAACTTAGTGCAAATACAAAGTGGTGTAGCAACTCTGGAAAACAGTATGGAGGCTCCTCAAAAAAACTAAAAATAGAATGACCCTAAGATCTAGCAATTGCACTATTAGGTATTTACCCAAAGGTACAAAAATACTGATTCAAAGACACACATGCATCTTATTGTTTATAGCAGCATTATCATAACAGCCAAATTATGGAAAGAACCCAAATGCTCATCAACTGATGTTATCAGCCATCAAAAAGAATGAAATCTTTCCATATGCAACAATGTGGATGGAGCTATAAAGTACTAATGCTAAGCAAAATAAGTCAGTCCGAGAAAGACAAATACCATATGATTTCACTCATATGTGGAATTTAAGAAATGAAACAGATGAACATAGGGGAAAAATTGACTCTTAACAATAGAGAACAAACTACGGCTTGCTGGATGGGAGATGGGCATGGGGATGGGTTAAATGGGTAAAGGGTGTTAAGGACGGTACTCTGTGATGAGCACTTGAGTGTTGTATGTAAGTGATGAATCACTGAACTCTATTACGGAAACCAATATTACACTATATGTTAACTCTCTGAAATTTTGATAAAAAACTTGAAATAAAATAAAATAACACATTTGCCACTAAATATGTGAGATAAAAATAAAAATAACTTAAAGTTTTGGAAGTTTAAAAAGTAAAATGTGTTATGTAATGTTTTATTGTCAATTCCCAATTTTCTCACAGAAATAAATTTAAGAAAGAACAATTTATATTTCTCTCTAATTCACACTGGACTACAGTTAACATTTTTCTGTGCATGCTCATTAGAAATTACGTACATGCATTTTTTTCAAATCCTGAACAATAATTTATTGATTCAGATTAAATTTTATCAAAGAATAAAGATCTGTGCTTGATGTGATCTCCTCTAGTCTTATATATTTACATTCCTACATTCTCTTTCATTCTGTTTAATTTCTGCAGAAGGCACTGATTAGTTTCACATAGTTTTCCTTCTTACTAAACATTTAATAAAATTAAAAAATGGATCATTTTGTTTTGGAGGTTGAAGGAAGCTCCTTGGATGTCTTTTGAGAGAAACGTTTTTGGTTTGAGAAGTTAGTCACATTGAGCAGTTCAGTGAGATAATTGCTAAATTTAGTTAGAAATATTGAAATCATTTTTTATTTTAATATTTCACTTAGAATTTGAAAAAATTCAAAAAGTTTGCAGATGGTTATCACAATTCAATGATTAGATTTTTAAATGGGTTACATGATGGTTACTTTTTTTGTTTTAAAATTTAGAGAGAACAAGTGAGGGAGAGAGGCAGAGGGAGGGAGAGAGAGATACTGAAGCAGGCTCCATGCTCAGGGCACAGCCTGATATGGGACTTTACCCCATGAGCGTGAGATCACCATCTGAACTGAAATCAAGAGCTGGTTACTTACTCAACAGACTGAGCCTCCCAGGCACCCCTATGATGGTTAGTTTTATGGGTCTACTTGACTAGATCAAGATTAGCCTAGATAGGTGGATAAATGTCATTTCTTCATTTATCCAGGAGGGTGTTTCTGAAAGAGGTTAACATTTGAATCTCAATAGACTGAGTAAAGCAGATTGCCCTCCCCAGTATTGATGGGCATCATCCCATCTGATGAGGGGCTGAATGGAACAAAAGTAATGGGAAGGAAGAATTATCTCTGTGTCTGACTGTTGAGCTGTATGTCTATCTTCTCCTGTCCTTGAATGGGACTTACAGCACCAGCACTCCTAGTTCTCATATGTCTGGGCTTGGACTAAAACTTACACCATCAGTTGCCCCGTATGCAGGCTTTTAGACTTAGGCTGGAAGTACACCACCCCCTTACCTAGGTCTTCAGTTTGTAAGACAGCAGATAGGACTTCATATCTTCCATAATCCTGTGAGCCAATTTTTATAATAAACTTATAACATATGTTTATATATGTTATATATCCAAGTAAAACCTTGGATTGTGAATAACTTCTGCAGAATGTTCTACAAGATGAGCAAACATTTCTAATAAATTTTAACTTGATAAACAAGCATTTATAAGGAGAGCGAGAAGCATTGGCTACTTGTGATCATATGATCCTCGGCATCATGTAGTATTTATATTGCAAGTTTGAAGGTACCCACAACAGGCACTAATGTATTTTTTGTCATTTTAAAACATCTATGGAAAGTACTTTGTGCTTTTCCACACAAGAGTAAGCTTAGGAATGCTTTGCTTCATTCTAGGTCAGGCTGCTGGCAGATATAGACCCTTTCCTCTGCTGCCTTATTGTCAATTACAGTAACTACAGTATATGACATTAGTATATTAATACTATATAGTGGTCAACATCTGTGCAAGCATATACAATGGCCTCCATGCAGAAAAATATTCCATTGAGCCAACAGATAACAGTGATTCCATTAGTGATAATGAAAGTTGTCCTACACAATAACCCTCTTCACTATGGTCTCTCTTATACCAGCCATAAAGATTTTCAAAGTGCAGGCTAATTTTTTTATTTTTCTTTGTATTTTGTATTTTCTTTACTATTTTGTATTATATTACAATATGGTAGTCATTTCTATATGAATAGTTTTGGATTGTGGAATGAATCATCTGAGTTTCCATTATTTCTTATGGGCAAATTTGCTTTGATATACAAGTATTTTGGATTGCAAGCATGTTTCCAAAATGACTTATGCTCACAAACCAAAGTTTTACTTTATATCTATATAGATATATAACCTACTGATTCTCTGGAGAGCTCTGACTAATACATATTTCAATAGACTTACATTATTCATAGATTAAAAAGGTAGAAATATTGGTCAACATTATTTAAAATAATGGCATGATTATTTTGAAATAATATTTGCTTTTAAATATATTGCTATGCTAATAACATTTTTAAAGTTCTTATCACAGTCTTTGTTGATTTAACAAATATTATTTGCATCCAATGGATACAGATATGTAAAATACTATTTTTTAATCTGAAACTCCAGGAATTAATATTTACTTAAAAATTAATGAAGACAAAAATTGAACATTCCTTTCTTTTTCCTTATGGAATTGTTTGTCTTTTAACCTGTTCTTGGATTACACATTCATTAAGACCCAGATCTTTTAATTTGCAAATTTTGAATCACTCTGCCAATTAATAGTTTCCTTTTCTTTGTTCTTGTTATCATTTAAAACAACTTCATAATACAATTTATCATGATTTCATTGTAATTATTTCTGCTTGAGTGTTTTTTATGCTAGGTTGTGAGACATCTAAAATGCTAGACATTAAAAATGGTGTTATTTAGCTTTATAGACTAATTATGTAATTATGGGATGATGAATGAATGATTTGATAGTGAATAAATAAATTAAGTAAAAAGTTTCCTGGAGTGACCTCCCTACCCTGTTTTTCTGCCTGTCACTCTATCCCAGGCCCGAACCGTGTCCCATCTGCAAGTCATGCCAGACACAGACGTGGAAGAGAAAGGGTCTCACTGGTCAGCACTTTTAAATGCCCTTTTCTCCCAGTCTTGTTCATAGAATAGCCATTCAGGAGAAGACATGAGGTGATCAGCCGGAAATCAAATTCAAGAGAGCAATGAAAGGACAGTCTTCATACATTTAAAAGAGATTACTATGTTTTGAAGAGGAATAATAGAAGATAAGTTTGATAATGATGTAACATAAATTCCTTAACCAGATCAAATATGCTATCTTCTTAGTTGAATTCATGTATAAACCTCATGTTTTGAAAAAGACATTAGTCTCATATTGGTGGTGATCTTGCACCTTTTCAATATATTCTGTGCTATACTTAATGCAATTCAGAGAAATCAATAATAATTGGTTAATTTAACTCTCATTTCAAAAATAATTAAAACATAAAATACACTTATGAAATTGGATGACAATGTTGTTGAGAATATAATGAGCTATTTTCACTTAGACCAGTTAAGAATGATTAGTTAGTGGGCGCCTTGGTGGCTCAGTTGGTTAAACATCTGACCCTAGATTTTGGCTCAGGTCATGATCTCGGGGTAATGTGATTGAGCTCATGTCCAGGTCTGTGCTGGACATAGAGTCTGCTTAAAATTCTCTCCCTCTCTCTTCCTCAGCCCCTCCCCTGCTTCTGTGCTCACTCTCTCTCAAAAAAAAAAAAATTAAAGCTTAAGCAGTATGGTCTTGATTAATTTGAAAAAAGGAGCTGAAGCCTTGCAGACATAAGGTAAAACATCAATTTAAAAGTATAATTATGATTGAATAACTTACAACTTTTATGCATGCTTCTGGATAATATGTAAAGCAGAAATACATTTGACCTTATGCTTTCACACATAAATGCACTTTTAATTAAGATAATATCATCCTTTTAAAACCAATTCTTTCCAGAATAATTCAGTTGAATAAAATTATTATCTAAAAATTTTTAATAGCACCATCTGAAGGTTAATGGCTTCTCATAGACATAAATGTTGACACAAGGCTTGTGATTGTGTTTTTCCTCTGGTGATGGCATCAGTACAAATAAGTCCCAAATCTGAAAATGAGATACTTTTCCCAATATACAAAGTCTATAATTACTAAAGTTTAGAAATTTCCTTCTAATTGTGCTTAAATCTATTGAGTAAAATAAAATAGAAAGCAAACATACAGATTATGTCATACCAAAAAACCCCCAAAATCAGATATTTGTCCTCCCTTCACTATTTAAATAATAATCAAATAAGAGAATAAGTACAGTTAAATAAATATTTTATAGAAGAAATTCTCACTGGAGTTTCATTGCCTTTTTCATTGCCTTACCACTAAATTACCTGACTTTTTAACAAATGAAGTAATTTCTTATTTTTAAAAGGCATTAGTGAGAAAGATTAACATTGTAGTTAGTAGTGTAAAATTGAAAAATCTTACTGCAATCAGTGCAGTTATTAAAAGACCTAGTGTGCATATTTTTTTGGACTGTGCCATTCCGAGTTTTTCCTTATTTTACCTTTTCCTCTAACTTTGTTTTAAGTATATTTGTTTCTCAAGATGCTATTAAGGAAAATATTTCTATCAAAAATAACTGTTAAAGTGTCTATATCTCTTCTAGGCACACATAATTCAGAATATGACACTGACGAATTATGAATTAGAAATGTATTAAATCTCTCTCACGTTGGAAGCAGAGAACCTATTTAACACCTTTTAAGAAGAGCTCATCTCAATTCAATGAAATGCACTTAGAGGGAAAAATGTTTTTTACTGAAACTTTTGTAATTAACTCTACAAGTGTTTGAAAAATGTTTGAACATTTCACATTCAAGTTTGGTGTTTAATAAAACACCAGTATTTTTCAATGTAATAAATCATTTATATGCTCAATTTTTAAGAATGCTTTTCCACAGTGACTAGGCCACTACTTAAGGAGTACTCTTCTTATTAGTGAATACATTACTTCAAATTCTTAATTGCAAATAATTATTGATAGAGATCTCAGTTATTACAGGTTTTTTAAATCACTTGGATTTACTTTATAGGATATCCAAAGCTGAATTATGTGTAAATATACTAATTTTTGACATTAAATGTACTAACTTTACAAAATAATGTGTTTGCTTATTCTGCCACAAGGAATAAGAATGCTTGCCTTGCAACATGAGTTATAAAAATTATTTTATTTTGTTTTAACCATAATTTTTTAAACATAAAAGATATGTGTGTGTGTGTGTGTGTGTGTGTATACCTTAAAATTTTTTCAAGTTGATGAGTATTAAAGAATCTCTCTATTGGGGTACCTGGGTCACTCAGTTGGTTAAGTGTCCACCTCTTGGTTTCAGCTCATGTCATGATCTCATGGTTCCTGGGATCAAGCCCTGAATTGGACTCTGTACTGTCAGTGCAGAATGTGCTTGGAATTCTCTCTCTCTCTACCCCTCCTGCACTCTCTCTGTCTCTCTCAAAATAAATTTAAAAAATGAAAAAAAAAGAATATTTTTGTGATGGCATTGAGGATTCTTTGTGAAATTACTTAGGTTTCCTGTTGCCTGTTCATATTCCTTGCCTTTTTTACTAATCTTATTTTCTTTTTTAGTTAGGTATTTTAATATGCTGTATGCTAACACCAATTCTATATTGTTAAGTTTTAAAATATATTTTTAAGTCTTAGGTATATCCTCCTACTTTTTTATCTGCATAGAACGTGTAATTATAAAATAATATATTAATCTTTCATTATTTATACATTGTGTTTTCTGCATCTTATTTTGGATGATTCATATTTTCTTCATAAAAGTATAAATTTTGTAAATTTTTGCATCTTTAATCAAATATTATTTTATGTTTATTGGATGATATAGGAACACTTAATACTTTCTTTTTTCAAATGGAGACTTGTTGGAAAAAGCAGTCATTTGAAGACAGTCTCTGTACCTCTGCATGAAATGCTCTTTGGGATGTAAACATCTCCTTACGAAAAGATGAAAAAAAAAACAAAAATAATTTTACAGCCTGTGCTGAGCATGGGTGACTAATGTTTACTCTAGAAGCTGATCTTGTTGTGTCTCTTCTTTATGTGAATAAAGCACTGTTCATCTAGTAGCTGTGTGAGTTCTCTCTTGGATACCCGATGCCTGCAAACCATCGAGTGGGTTGATATCTGGGGACTACTACTCCTTTATAAACGGTTATTGTGCTATTTGCTATACTTAATGCGGTGCAACTCCTCCCCTGGAGCTAATAATAATAGGTCTCATTTGTTAGTAGACAGTATTCATTGATTCACATTCTGTTTAGCAAATCTTTATTTATTTGTACCACTTATAGCATTGTCTAAGTTCCTTTAGAGCTCTTAGCCTGTATCTGAGTTTTCTATTCTGTTCCATTGCCAAATAAATATTTATTATTTTCATACATACAAATTATAAACATATGTCTTCCATAATCATATTGATTAGAAAAATGTACCCCTCTTTTCCCCTTTCTGAAAGACAGATTCCAAAGATGTGCTCTTTCCTCTGAAATGGGGCAGAGGACAGGAAAGGAAGGGATGTCCAGGACTGGAAAACTTGACCAATGCACTTATAATCTAGTACTGGCTTTCTTTAGATAAGACTACGTGGTAAGACATTAAACTCTTCTCTTGTTGCAATGAATTTTGCTGGTTTTTCAGATTCACAGTACAGGGACATTTCACTCCCCAAAGTTTCTGCATCTAAAAGTCATATTTATTTAGTTATGAAATGTTAGATGAAACACTTTGCAGATACTTTTGTCTACTTATTGTCCCACTGACCATCTGAATGAACTTAGAATTGTTTTCCATGATGTGTCTGACAGCAGTGTGTTCCAGTACTGTGAAATATCCCTCTTAGTGATTGATGCCAGAATATCAGGGCAAACTTTTTTCTCCTATAAATCATCCTGCTGTCTGTCAGTGTTTATTTTAAGGACACCCTTCTTGGGTTGTGGTGATGACAAAAAGTACCAACATTTCAAGCTATATAGATATTAGAGAGTGGGAGAAGGGTTGCACATCACTCTAGCACTCTCTTCAAAGAAATACTCTTTATCAAGTATGTCCCCAATCACATCTGCTTCTCTTCACATCCTAGAGCAGGGCTTTTCAGTAGAACTTTCTGATATAATGGAAATGTTCTTTGTGCTCTCCAGTGTGGCTGTCATTAGCCACATGTAGTACTAAGGACTTAAAATTGAAATGCACCTGGTATGACTGGAAAACAGAACTTAAACTTTTATTTTAAGTAACTAAAATGAAAGTTAAATTTGCCATGCCTTTAATGGCTACCATCATAGAAAGGAATGCCTGGGCGATCTCTTTGGCTAGATGGACTCAAACTCCATTTGTATGACATGACTAAATTGTCTCACACCTTGTCTTGCTTTAAAAAGTCAGACTACTTAGGGATGCCTGAGTGGCTCAGTTGGTTAAGTGTCCGACTTTGGCTCAGGTCATGATCTCAAAATTTGGTTCATGGATTTGAACCCTGCATTTGGTGCTGTGTTGATAGTTCAGAGCCTGGAGCTTGTTTCAGATTGTGTCTCCCTCCCTCTCTGCCCCTCCCTTGCACGTGCTCTATCTCTGTCTTTTACAAAAATAAATAAACATTAAAAAATTTTTAAGTGAGTCTACTTAGAAAATACTGACCCCACTTCTAGGGCTGCAGACAAATGTTTAAATTATAAAATTTCCCACTAATATCCTTTTCCAAATACTACTTAATAACTTTCTGAATCTATTAAGAAAATCATATAAATTTTTCTCTTTTTTACTTTAATGTGGTGGTATACATGGATAAATTTCCTAAAGTAAATCAACACTGCATTGTAGGGACATTCTTTTAATGATTCAATATTTTATATATTCTAAATGTGATTTGTTTGAAGATTTTTGCATATATGTTCATGAGCAAGAATAATTTATTATTTTATTTTATTGTATACTACTTGACCACTTTAGAATTAAGATTATACTAGCCTCATTAAATTTGTTGATAAAAAATGTATATTACCTCTTTACAGATTTGATTAAAATCATATGATCCTGATTATTTGTCATAAAACGGTTGAATTTCTTGTTCTACTAATTTATTTAGTGATTATTGTTTATTTATATTTTAAATTGCTTACTCAATTCCATTAAATTCTAATTTTAAGAAAATCATTTATTGCTATTAAATCATATATATTTTTTTCTTTTGATCTTTCACTTGTATTTTATAGGTCATGCTTCTACCTACAATCACATTATTTTTTTATAATAATAATGTTTATCAATCATGGGGACTAATTCCAGAACTTCTGTAATGCCTAATTTTATTTGATTAATATTTTATTCTTACAGGGAACCTGGGTAGCTCAGTTAAGTGTCCAACTTTTGGTTTTGACTCAGGTCATGATCTCACTGTTCCTGAGCTTGAGCCCTGCATCAGGCTCTGTGCTTGGGATTCTCTCTCTCCCTTCTCCTTCTGCCCCTGCTTGCTCTCTCTCTCTCTCTCAAAATAAACAATCTTAAAAAAGGGTATTCTAACTTTTTATACCGCTTCCTTGGATAATAATTGAACAGAATTTATATTAAAACAGACTGAACAATAAAAAAATGAAAATAGGAGGCCTTGGGGCGCCTGGGTGGCTCCGTCAGTTAAGCCTCCGGCTTCGGCTCAGGTCGGATCTCACGTTCGTGGGTTCGAGCCCCGCGTCAGGCTCTGTGCTGACCTAGCTCAGAGCCTGGAGCCTGCTTCCGGTTCTGTGTCTCCTTCTCTCTCCTTCCCTCCCCCTCTCAGGCTCTGTCTCTCTCTGTATCAAAAATAAATAAAACATTAAAAAAATTAAAATAAAAAAGAAAATAGGAGGCCTTTTGATGACACGGTAAGGGTTCTTAAGAAACCCAACTTTCTAAGTTTTACATTGGAAAATGGACACTAACCAATAGGCCACAAGACAGAATTTACGATATTTAAGTACTCCTTACAGACAATCACACATCTTTCTTGACCCTGATTCTACTATGTCATCATTTACATGTAGATCATATCCATACTCTCTAAACTGTGTCTGTCATCCTACTAGACGTTAGACCTCATGATGTATTATGCTCTGAGTTGCTCTTAATTGGATGTGTTTTAGTTTTGTAATACTATCGTTTCTGTAATTTTTCCCCTTTTGTCTATATTTAAGAACCTTAGAGTTTATTTCAGAAACTATTAAAAACGATAAACTTTATACTCAGCCCTGAAATGAAAAAATAATATATGGACTCTTTCCTAATTAACCTGACAGCCCCTGTTTTAATTGTATTATTTACCAGGTGAAACTATTTAATTAATATTCTCACTGTCTAGAACTTTCTAATTGTGCATTTTGGAGATGTGGTGATTAGTACTATTTCTTCAATTGTCATGTTCAAAGTATGTATTTTCATGTTTAGATAATCATATGTGTCTATATATACACACATATACACATATGCATATATTTGTAAATTCTTTGTAATTTAGTGATCCTAATTAGTTTTAATAAAATTAAAATTTGGATGTCTGCAATTAGTATTTGATATATTAATATTCTTCCTGAATGTTTCTATGCCATGAATGTAAGATGGCAGTTATATTGAGCCAGTGGACACTAGCAAAAAAAATGGTTTAAAGGACTATAAATAATAACCATATATTAGATTTTAAGATCCTTATGTTCATGTAGACTATATATCAGAGAAAGTCTGTCAACCAGAAGCAGCATGAACACATGTGCAGAAGAAAATAAAGATCCACATTCCCAACTTCCTGTTTGTGGTTTCAGAAATTCCTGAGACTTGTTTATGTTTCCATGTAGGATCTGTAAGTCACCACTATTTTCTTATTCTAACACTCTTTTGCTGGAACTAATTGCAACTGGTTTCTTTCTTTTGGACCCCAAATTTTCCCAACTAAAACAATTCACCATGAAGATAAAAGGAGAATCAAGATTAACAGTCCCACTACTTTAACATATTGGTTATAGAAATTAAATGACAGTGCTACTCCATCTCTAATTTCCCATCTCTGTAAGAAGATATACGGGAGGGCAGCTAATGAGGCAAGACTCTAAATGATGAGACACATACTCTCACTGATGTGTCATCCATTTAAAGTAATTGTAGCAGCATTTAAGTAATACATGTCGGAGGAAGGTATGCAACATACATCCAAAAGGCACCACTACAATAATGGGGCTCGTTTTCTTATGAATTTGATGCAGGATAGGAATTTCCAGGAAGTAGTTTCTCATGATTCATACTGAATAAGACGTAGCCACAGAAAATGCTATGTCTCTGAATAAGGTTTTGTGGTTTCTCAGCAAAAGGCCTTTGAAGAATTGGAAATACACATATTTCAACTTTGGGGACCCACAAAACACTTTCACTGCAGAACTCACAGCCATAAAAAAAAAATACTCTCCTCAGGAATCTATAACTTCCCTGCAACACAGAAGGGAATGATGAAACAGAGCTTTGAATGATGAAACGGCCTAGTAGCTAAGACACTTAACATCAAAGGCCAGAGAAATTTTCAATTGATAGTGGTTCAGATAATAATAGCTAATATTTTTTGATGCTTGCTTTGTACTTAAAATTGTAAGGTTGTTCAGATATGATCATTCTTTTCTATCATGTAGCAACTATATGACAAGAGGAATTCTAATCACCTCTAAGACCAAGTTGTAATAAGTGACAGCCCCCAGATCTCTACCCTGACAGTGGAAGAGCCAAGATTTGAATCTAGGAGGTCTGTCTCCACAAGATGGTCACCAGATAGGAGGCTGCTCTCTGACTGCTATGCCAAGGATAGACAGGTGAATAACATAAGTATGCATTCAAAATAATCTCCAAAGGATGTATTTGCTTGCTTATCTTGTTGTATTCATGCAATTTTGTCCTTTACCTTCGTGAGACATGCTTCAATGACAGATAAGTCATTCAAACCTGCAGTTACATATGCACTATAATTTGATACATTTCTTTCATAAATATTTGTTGAGTACCTCATCAAAAGTTAATTACTGTGCAGGGCACAACACCATATAAAACAGACTGTATTCCTGAAGCTTCTAATGAAAGTAGGGCGAGACAGCAAACAAGGAGTTGTAGAATCAAACATCCATGACAACCAGGAACAATGGTCGCTAGACTCACATAAATGTGAGGGACAACCATTGAACTGGACTGCTCAGGCAGGATTTCTCCAAGGAGCTGGGATTTTACCTGATATGTGAAGTAACCCCCTTTGTCTCTAATTAACAAATGGAAAGCCATTGTGAAGCAGCCAGCCAAGGCACCATATTCTTCATTCACAACTATTCCATGACTACCCAAACCTATGGATCAGCAAAAGTTAAAGTTCTAGAATTAAGAATTTAACTTTGCTTAATAGAGTGTATTGAACATCTGATCTTTTCTCCTTTACTATGTGTTACCTGTTTCTTTGGGTCATAGTTGATCGTGACATAATATACACAACATCTGCCTAGTTTGGCAATGCTGACTCTCTGATTATCTGTCCTTATTTTACCGATTGTTATTTTTTTTCACATTTAGTTATTTTTGAGAGACAGACAAAGACAGAGCACACGTGGGGGAGGGGCAGAGAGAGAGACCCAGAAGTGGAAGCAGGCTCCAGGCTCTGAGCTGTCAGCACAGAGCTCAACTCTGGGCTAGAACCCACAAATTGTGAGATCATTACTTGAGCTGAAGTTGGAGGATTAACCGACTAAGCTACCCAGGCACCCCAGTGATTGTTATCTTGAATAGTTTCCTAAACTTTTCCTAAACTCACACAATTAGCAGAAGAAGAAGCCAAATTACTATATAGCTACATATGGCTCAATGTCTATTTCCTTCCCACAATAACTTGTTGCTTTTTTGCATTGGTCCCAATGTTCCAGGACATCTCAGACTTATAATATTTGAGTATTATCTTTATTTAGAATTTTTTTTTCTATGTAAGCTACCAGCTTTCCATTGCTAACAACTTCTTACACAAGGATGTATGACTACAGGTCATCTAAGCTTTCTAATTCATTTGGCTGGATAATTCTCCTCTATGGATGTCATTCTACAATATAAGAGCAGTGTTAGGGCTAGCTACCATAAAGGTTTCCATTGTGATCTTTTCCAGGAATATAACTAATAGATTATCAGCAAAGAAAAATCAAATATTTAAGTGACAACAGAAAGGGTGTGAACTCCTGAAATTACTGGAATTTTGACAAAAATTTCTATCCCAGGACCTGAGATTGACTGGAAACCTTTATATTCTATTGTGTAATAAAAAAGGATATAATCTAGGAGGTATGCCTTTAGGTTTTCATAATTTTTTGTCTGGGAGATAGTATAGCCATTTTACAAACCATTGATCAGACTGTCACAAATCAAAATGCAACCAGAAAAATGATGACTACTCTTAATTATGCAGAATTTTAATAGTTACAATATATAGGGACAGCACTTACATGGCAAAAGTCATCACCAGTTATTAAATCCTCTGAGTTAGTCACCTCTGCCCTCTTCCAACTGTGCCTAACCAAAGCAGAACAATTTAAATACTCATTCAACTTTGATGTTCACCTTTGTGACCACTTGTGTTCCCTAAATGTTAACAGTTCCACACTTTAACTACATTTTGCTTCTGTCATCTTTACTTATTTGAAATCCTCATCTCTGTGTATGAATGGTAATAATGCAATCCATATGTGAGATGGTGGCCCCTGACTCTTGAAAGTTTTGTTAAAGTGAACAAAAGCTCCCTAAAACAGGAGCTCCACTTGCTTTCCTAATCCTTCTTATTTCTTATTTATTCTGATTGTCCTGTGAAACTTCAGTCTTTTTCCTCTATTCAGTGGAAAAAGAAAGTCCTGCTCACCTCCTATCTCCAAAATAGCATATTAAACATAGTAATTGGTTCAACAGAATAAACATATACCTATAATAACATCATTGAATGTCAGGTGCAATTAAGAATTCTGCATCACACTAAATTGCCAAGGAGGTAGGTTAAAGCAATTTAAGTTCTTATATAAGTTATTTGTGTGTTTATCTGTGTCTTCGTAAACGTGTGCATATGCATATGAAAATATACATCAAAAGTCACACCTTCAGCAAATATAAAGGACATATTTTTAGGGGAATTCAGAAGCAAGGATGAGGTAAATAGTGAAGTTAAAATCCTCAGGTGATGGCAGTCCTTAACATGCTTTTTCTAAGATTATTTTTGATAGAAAGTGAACTACTGAAAATACTAGTATGAAGTAATTTAGGAAAACAAAAGCCAGGTACATAGAAGAACTGGCAGATGCCTGCTAAATTAACGTGATATAGGACCTCTTGGATGGTACTTAGAAAAATTTTGGAAAACAGAGAAGTAATCTCCAAAGTGGCAGGCTACCTACAGAGGTACAGGAAAAAAATTACTAGAACTTGCCTTCTTTCTTATTTTATCAATTTAGATGTCCACTTGTGTGTACAATGCATTAGTACAATTGTATGAACATAACATTGCTAAGTAAAGAGTATGCATGTATTAGGGAAATGCACTTAATTTTGTCATTATCATTATTATTTCTATTAAGCAGCATATAAGAGAAAAAAATTAGAATTACTGGCTAAAAAGCATTATGCAGTGCTAAGCAAAAATGGAGGTCCTTAACCACCTTTAAAATTCCTAAATTGTTCTTAACATGTCTGTCAACTTGACATGCACAATAGATTACCCATTTTGTAAGAGGAAAAGTAAATTATGAGTGACTTGCTATTCCAATGGAAGTCCAAATATATTTTGCAGATGCTTCTATTTAACATGCTCTATCTTAAAATACATTTTTGCTTACTTTAAAATTTATGTGTTAATATGCACACATACATAAATGAGATTGTTTGAGAAAATCAATGGCTGTGGTACAAATAATAAATGTCTATACTGGAAACTAGCAAGTCCTCTTTTATGCAGAGTACATCTTATGAGCTAAACTTCTATGAAATAAAAATTAGAATTCTACTGTATACTATAGTGCAATATTGTACTGGAGAGTCATATTTAATACTGTTTGCTCTTGAAAATCCTTTGACTTTGCTGAGGCATTTAAGTAACAAATGATTCTTTAGAATTTTATAACACAAATATTATGCCACACATTTGTGGTTCAACATTTACATTTCTCAATAACATTTATTATTGCATGTCACTGTTTTGAAAATTTTAACTGTAGCCAAAGTCACATTTTATGAATTCTTAATATTTTTAAATGAAAATACTATTTTTCAACAATTTTTAATTGTGAACATTATATTCAATTCATCTTCAGATCTCAGAAGAATGTAGGTAAATATATTGGGATATTTATGTTTACTATGTATTTATATAACCAGTTTTTAAAATAAAATGGGAAATTTCACTACTGTCATACTATTTTTTATAGACTGAATGATATTTTTGTGAAGTACAAAAGTAATCTAATAAATAATTTAGATAATATTCAAATTTGAGAATGATAAGACTTGGGGTGCCTGGATAGCTCACTTGGTTAAATGTTCAACTGTGGCTCAGGTCATGATCTCATGGTTCCTGATTTCAAGCCCTGCCTTGGGTTCTGTGCTGACAGCTCAGAACCTGGATCCTTCTTTATTTCTGTCTCCTCTCTCTCTGCCCCTCTCCCTCTTGAGCTCTGTCTCTCTGTCTGTCTGTCTCTCTCTCTCAAAAAGAAACATCAAGAAAAAAATGATAGGCTTAATATCAAAATCATGCAATGGTGTTTACCTAATATCTTGAACATTTTCGAGTCATTTTTAATGTTATTTTTGTCGCAGATTTCCTTACCAATTTTACTGATGGCAGTGTGTTACTAATCAAGATTCTCCCTATATAAAAACTATTTCCTAGGAATATTTTAGAATATTTCAAAAAATTAAATTTGGAGCGTGTAGGTGGCTCAGTCGGTTAAGGGTCCTACTGTGGCTCAGGTCATGATCTCATGGCTCATGGGTTCGAGTCCCACATCGAGCTCTGTGCTGACAGCTCAGAACCTGGAGCCTGCTTCGGATTCTGTGTGTGTGTCTCTCTCTCTGCCCTCCCCTGCTCACACTCTGTCTTTATGTCTCTCAAAAATAAATAATAATAATCTTAAAAATTAATAAAAAATAAAATTAAATTTCACTTCCATCCCATTAGTGTACAGGTGTAGCCTCACTTTTAAGAATTACAAACATGGAAAAATCTTAAGAATAAATTCAGAATATTCAACACAAAAACAACAGGTGAGTGATAATTATACTTATCCATAAATGGATTATCCAGCTAAAAATATCTTTCTTTTCTATATTTTTTTAAATAAAAACTTTAGTCATACAAACGTTAAAAAAATGGAACTGCTGGGAAACAGGAAGTAAACCTAAATCAATAATAAATTAAATTACTGTTCTAATGAACTTAATCATATCCTAGAGGCCTCAAAATATCGACTCTGTTTTCAAAAAATCTAATGTTTTCTAAAGAGAGTAGTTTCTTCACTATGAATCTCAAAATCATTTTGTTTAATTATCCCACTGATATTTGACAGTGTGTTTAGGGGCATATTTATATTTAAATGTGTTTTTTAGTTCATTATGAGCCTTTTGAAGGTAAAAAATCATGCTTCCTTTATTTTGTAAAAGATAAGATTAATCTCTATGGTATTATTTAATTGTTGACAATAATGCTTAATACACCACCTACCTACCTCCAAGAATGTTTTGGTGATTAATGAGGGATATTTAAGTCATTTGAGAGTCAGAAATGAAAGATACTATATAAACATAACACTTCATGCTATTGTTACATTTCTGATACGATTTCGTAACCATTTCACAGGATTTTTTGGACAAGTAAATTACCTGGGTAAAATATAAAGTACATTTCAATATTTCTAATATTGAGTTTACTGAAAAACTTTCTCTGAATCCATGTACACAAAAGAAATAGATACTATGGGATGAGTATATTGTAGGACACCTTCATTTTAGAGATGAAGAAACTATGGTCAAAACCATCAAAACAAAACGAGAAACTGAAATGTAATACTCAGGGTCAGAGCAAGCTGAGCGGTTATCCCTTCCCTCCCAGAGACTCCTCTGCTTTCCACATTTTCTTCAGTTGAAAAGGTCTAATCACTGTTGAAAAGCTCTTGAATTGATACAATCTTTGCAATTCTTCTTCTTTTTTTTTTTTTTGTCACTAGATTGCTTGTCTTTAATTAACCCACTGCCTTATCAGAAAGGTGTAAAAATTGTTCTTTGTTCTTCTCAGCTCCTGGCAGGTTACTGAGCTTTGTTCTGTTTGTTCTGCAGAGCAATGCCTACCATCAAAACCTCTCTCACTTTCTGATCTATCACCCCAAAAAGTTGACACTATTCTCCTTCATGAGAAATCTTACCTATTTTTTTCCAGTTTAACTCTAATTTTGCTTGGTTTTAACCTATTCTTATTCCAAATCAAATAATAGTTTTTATTTTGTATTTTATTTTTCTTAATCAGTAGTTTTTAAAGAAGGAGTTCACATCCAATTGGGAATGTCAGATTGACTTGGTTGTCCAGGAAAATTTCTAGCTTACAGTAACAGTTGTTAAAATTTAGAAAATAACAAAACTTATTAATATTTTGTAAACAGATTGGCCCCCAAATCTGTACCTTGTCCATGTATGAAATTGTCAGGTTTAGTTATAATTTGGAAAATATAGAGTGGCAGGAACAAGATTTGTGTAAGAGAAGGGATGGAAAAATGACACTCCTATTCATGTACTGTTTTCAGCATATTGTGAGCTATTTCATTTTATAGTTAATGATATAAGTGAATTAATGAATGGTATAACTGGAATCTTTAAAATAGTTAACAATAAAATAGGGAGTGACCAAGAAAACTTTGGGGAGTTTTGTTTGTTTGTTTACTTGTTTGGTCTTTTGCCATTCAGATATTTATCTCATCTGAAAGTACTTAAAACAGTTGAACTAAATTAAACATAAATTTCATTCAAGTTCTGTTCGCAAAGAAATGGAATACACACAAATTTTCCTATTCCTCCCACTAAGTACAACTAAAAACCAGGGACATTATATATAAAGCAAACATAGGAAGACTGAAAGATTTGGAGAAGTCAGATGAGTATAGACTTCAGAGCCCAAGGAACAACATGATGATGAGTTATATAGGTTTTCTTCCTGCCTCATATATGCCAGATTTAGAACCCAAGAAGCCAGCAAACCAGAAACAGCAGTAGTGGTGGAGGGGAGGCAGGGGGGAGTCCTAAGACAAAGAAAAGGGCAGACTAACAAGACAGAAGCCTTGTGAGTAACTAGTGACTACTGCTGACTACTCCACTCCAGGCAATCACCATGGTGGGGGCGGAGGGGGGGGGGAGGAATTGTGGTCCCTCTCCCACTCATGCCAGCAAAAGCCAAGTAGTGAGACTAGATACCCATACTTGTTAGACTGTGATATCACAAGTCAACCTGACTATTGGGGTGGTGTCAGAGGAGGCCAAATGGAGAGGAAGAACCTTCACCACTACTCAGTACTAATGGGACCACACTGAAATCAGTGCCAGTGGAGGTCACAGAGGCAACAGTAAGAAGATACTCTTGCTTCTCCCAAACAGATTTATATCAAAAGAGGCCCAGAGAAGAACTAAAGCTCTCATCCCTGCCAAGCAGCAGCAAGGAGCCTCTTTCCTAGATAGTTTCAATGAAGATCAAGTGGGGAACCTGGACTTCTACCGAAGCCTGGTATTCCTGAGCCACTTCCCCCTCTTCGCCGCAGGAGTGTTGTAAGAAACACTTATTTATAAGCAAACAGAAATTTAAATAAGAACCACAATCATATCATATAATACCTAAAATGTCTATGTTTCAGTCAAAAGTCACTCATCATATCAAGAACCAGGAAAACCAAAAGTTGAATAAAAAAAAAAAAGGACAGTCATAGAAAGAGAAAGAGAGAGAGAGGGGGAGATAAATAGAAAGAGAGAATTGATAAATACAGAACTATCAAAATCTGCTTTTGACTCTAAACCAGGACAAAGATGCCCAGGCTTGTCACTTTCATCCAAGACAGTACTGGAAGTCCCAGCCAGAGCATTTGGCATAGAAAAACAAATTTTAAAAATATAAATATAAATAAATAAATAATGAAAGTATCCAACTCAAAAAGGTGCAAAAATGTTTGTTTTTTTTGCAGATGGCATGATCTTATACATAAAGGCCTACAGACTCCACCAAAAGAACTTTAGAACTAATAAACAAATATGTTCAAAGAATAAAAAATCAATATACAAAGATCAGTTGTTATTCTATAGACTAAGAACTGTCAGAAAGGAAATTAGAATACAATTCCATTACAATATCATAAAAATGCAAATAATTAGGAATAAATTTAATCAAGAAAGTGAAAGATCTGTAGAGTGAAATCTCTAAAATATTGATAAAAGGAACTGAAGACACAAATATATGGAAAAATTATTCCATGCTCATGTACTAGGAGAATTAATATTGTCAAATGGCCTTAATACCTAAAGAGATCTACAGATTCAATGGAATGCCTATCAAAATTCCAATGGCAAGCTTTAAAGAAAAAAAATTATAAAAATTTAATGGAACTATGAAAGATCCCCAAATATCTAACTCTATCTTAGGAAAGGAAACAAAACTGGGAGCATCACATGCCCTGATTTTACATTAGAAAGTTACAGTAATCGAAAGTCATAAAATAGATACATCCACTAATGAAACAAAATGGAAAGCCCATAAATAAACCCATTCACATATATGGGCAATTGATTTTACCAAGGAATCAAGAATATGCAATAGGAAAAGGATCGTCTTTTCAATAAATGGTGTCGAAAAAACTGAAGAGACAATGCAAAAGAATGAAACTGGACCTCTTTATTACTATATATATAGAAAAATCAACTCAATGGATAGAAGACTTGAACACAAGACCTGAAACTATAAAACTCCTAGATTAAGCTAGATTATAAAACCTGAAACTATAAAACTCCTAGATTAACTCCTGGTTAAGCTCCTAGAGATTGGTCTGGCAATGATAATTTTGGCTAGGACACCGAAAGCAAAGGCAACAAAATAACAAAAAAACAAATGGTACCAACCGGAACTAAAAACCTTCGGTACACCAAAGGAAACCATTAACAAAATGAAAGACAAACTACAGAATAGGAGAAAATATTTGCAAACCACATATTTGGTAAGGCATTACCACTATCCAAAACATGCAAGAAACTTCCACAACTCAATAGCAAAACAAGCAAACAAAAACAAAAACAAAACATCTGAAAAACAAATAACCCAAGTAGAAAATGGGCAAAGATTTTTTTGAATAGTACGCTCAGTTTATTCCGGTTGCTTCTAGTATCCCTGATATCTGATCTCTCTGTCTGTCTCTCTCTCTCCACTAAACAAGCTTTTTAGCCTCTGATTGGGTTTTCCCTGCACTGAGTTCTAGAATTGCCCCACACGGAAAGCATCATGATACTGGGATTTACTTTAATTGGTCTCCTTTTTCTAAAGGCTAACAATCTTGTGCAAACTGTATTCCAATGCATTAAAATAATTATTCTGTTTTTCTTTCTAGCTTTCTACTTATTTGCAGCAGGGGAGAAATTCTTAATTTTTCTAAAAAATATGAATGAATATAATTTCCTCATGATTTATTAATTCATGGCAAAAGAAGCTGACCTCTGATCCTTTTCTATTTTAACCACATTATCAAAATTATTGTTATATTTGAATGAAATTTCAAAAAAAGAAAAAAAAAGAAAATGGGCAAAGACACATTTTTTCTAAAGAAGATAGTTAGGTGGCCAACAGGTATATGAAAAGCTTCTGTTAAAAGTTCTATTGCCAAGAAGGTAAAACAAATGCTGGGGAGGATGCTAAAAAGAAAACACTTGCGCATTGTTGCTGAGAATGCAAACCGGTAGAGCCGCTATGGCTTCCTCAAGGGATTCAAAATAGAACTTCCGTATGAACTCAAAGAGATATTTGTTCTCTAATTTCATTGTAGCAATATTCACAATAGTCAAGGGATAGAAACAACCTATGTATCTATCAGGGAATAAATGTGTAAAGAGAATGTGATATACATATATATCTAGTTATATATATAAATTAGATATATATAATGGAATACTGTCCAGCCTTAAAAAGGAAGGCAATCCTGTCATTTATGGCACCTGGGTAAAACTGGAGGGCACTGGCTAAATGAAATAGCCAGACAAAGGAAGACAAACAGTGCATAGTATCACTTACATGAGAAATGTTAAATAAAATAAATAAAAAAAGATGAACTCAGAGATAGAAATGGAGAGTATAAAAGTGGTTGTCAGGGAATGAAGAATGGGGAAAAGAGGGAGAGTTTGACACAAACCTTCAGTTATAAGATGATTAAAGTCTGAAGATGATACATAC
The DNA here is from genome assembly GCF_006229205.1 of Suricata suricatta. Lineage (NCBI taxonomy): Eukaryota > Metazoa > Chordata > Mammalia > Carnivora > Herpestidae > Suricata > Suricata suricatta. The sequence continues at coordinate 42,191,393 of NC_043709.1, read as the reverse complement.
TATGGTGACTAGAGTTGTTAACACTATATTGTTAATTTAAATTTGATAAGAAAGTAGAACTTAAATGTTCACACCAAAAAAATAAAACAAGAGGAAAAATCTATGAGGCCATCAATGTGTTAGTTAACTCTTCAATGGGTGGAATGCTTTCATAATGTACACATATATCAAATCATTACATTCTATACTTTAAATATAGTAAATTTGTCAGTTATGCCTCAATAAAGCTGAAAAAAAACTGAAATATACTTTAATTGCCTTAATACAATTTACTTTTATATCACATGTTGCTATGCAATTTATTTACTCATTTATAAGATCAAAATAACCACAATCAGCTTGGCATCAAATAAAGTTATTTCTCTCTGAATGCTTCTAATTTTTGTGTCCAATGTTTCTGGGGTGTTTCCATGCACTGCTTCATCACTAAAGTACTTTTACAATTATTGGTTTTTGTAAAAATTCACCTTAAATTGTTTTGCGTTACTATCAGTTCGTGCTAATATGTACAGCCTATGAAGGACAAAAAAAGATAAATGATAACTTTGCAACTGCTAAGGGGATACTTGTAGCAAGAAAAAAATTTACAACTTACAATTATACTTAGTAAAATTACCGATACATACTATTTATATTTTAAGCTAATGCTTGAGGTTACTTTTCCATTAAAAGAAACATTATCATCTTATGTTAATTATATTGAGAATTAATGGACTCATAAAATATTTTACCTGCTAGGAAAATCTTGGAACTGATTAAAAAGATAGAATGAGAGTTGTGATATAGTTTTACAAAGGCAATAAAATCATAAAATTATTTACTTATGTAACTTCATGGTTAAGGAAAAAAAAGCAGGCAAATATGAGAACAAGAACATGAAAACCAATTTTAGTATGCATTTTAGTATAGTAAAATATGTCATTCAAAAATGTTACTTGTGTGTCCACTGGGTTTTGAACTAAAATCTATTCACTTTTAATTAAGTTTGTTTATTTTTGAGAGAGAGAGAGAGAGAGAGAGAGCATGCACATGAGCAGTGGAGAGGCAGAGAGAGACCAGGAGAGTGAGTACCCCAAGCAGGCTCCTCACCATTAGCATGGAGCCAGATGAGGGGCTTGAACATGGGAACCCTGATATCATGACCTGAGCTGAAATCAAGAGTCAGAAGCTTGACTGAGCCACCCAGATGCCCCTAAAATCTGTTCACTTAAACTGCAATGCAGACTATCACTAAATTTCTTCATCTCGTAGTGCAATTCTGAAACAGATCTGAATTGTTGCTTTGAGCAATCTGCTTGCTTGTTTGATTGTACTTTTCATTATACTGTTCCCAGCCAAGACTTTTCTTCTAAGTTGCAAAATATTCTGGTGGGTTTCCTTCACAATTTACATGATTGGTTTTGAAGTATGACTTCAAGAATGATAGTTTCATGTAGTTTTGCTAGGAATTTTCTTGTGAAAGAGGTGTCAGATTTTTTTGCCTGATTTGCATTTCAAAATAATAATTAAAAACCATATTTGAAGCTTTTATTTTCATCTTTTATATTATGTTGAGTGACACAGCTGTTGACTGTGTACTGGTTATGGGTGAGATGATGTTATTATATTGTTCACTGTCAGGTTCATTGTGGGCATATTAACATTATATCAGTCAGTATTTGTGTTTTCATATAGAACAGAATCAAACTCTCCTGTACATTTCCCTAATTTCAAACTTCCTTTTTTTTAACAAGCTATGTTCCTCATTAAGCATACTGACATAACAAACTTGATATGATGCATTGAGAACATAAAGTCACTTTTGTAGCATTCTTGCTAAGATGCATAACAATTAGCAGAAAATATTGGACAACTCCTAGTTGGAAGATATTTTACAAAATAACTGATCAGCACTCTTCAAAAGAATCAGTCAAGGTAAGGAAGGACAAGGAAATGCTGAGAAACTGTTACATACTGGAGGATCCTAAGGATAAATAACTAAATGAAACGTGAGATTGTGGGTAAAATCCTAGAAGAGCAAAAGAATATTAGTGGAAAACTGGTGATATCTGAAAAGGTCTACAGTCTGGTTCATAATATTGTAGCAATGTTAATTTTAGTTTCCTGAAAGTTGTACAATGGTCATGGAAGCTGTTAATATGAAGGAAAGCATGAGAGAGATATAAGGAAACTTCATATTTTGTTACAATTTTTCTGTAAGTTTATAATTAGACCCAACTTTTTAAAATTAAAAATTATATAATGTATTATATTTTAATGTAATATATAAGCTGTATATTAATGAAATATATTTTAAAGTATTAATCAATGAATGATATAAAACCATACAGAATTTTCATTTTTTTTAAGTTCTTATGGGCCACTTAATGTTGTGAGAATTGAAAGTAAAGCACACCCACAAATTCTCAAACAGCAAAGAGAAAAGAAATAAGCAAATTACAGCAAGAAGCTAACCTGCTTTCTGGGTGTCGGTGGGTGGCAGTAGCCAGGTCTCCACAGGCTAGCTTCTTTGCTCTATTGGACCAGTGTTCCTTAAGCAGACTAGAGACAGCGATCTTATTTTGTTCTAAAAGCTGGTCCTGTTCAAACACCAGGTGTGTGGTATCCCAACTTGACACAGGCAAAGGATATGAATTTTAAATTAACAATGGCTACAACTTATTAAACATCATTTCTACACCAAGGTATTATTATATAGCAACAATCTCAGTATAAACAGAGTTTGAAAAACCTCCCCAAAGCCATGGAAGGAGCCCGCTGCTATGGACCTAAACTGGGAGGGTGAGAGTGGGGGGTCCCATAGGTCTTCTGAGAAGATCCTTTGTCATTCTCACGTGGATGTTTATTCCTCTCCAAAACTTTTCTGGAGACTTAGGCTTTGGGCATGTTTACTCAGTATTTCCAGTCAGCAGTGTCAGTTTATGTTTACTCTATCTGCCAGACTGGGTGAAGCAACATTTCTTTTCTCAAAAGTAGTTTCCCATAAAAGATCCAAATTTTAAACTAAAGTCTGTTCATGTAATTGCTCAATCATAATATTCAGTATTCTTACAGTAACTGCTTGGCCAGCTCATCCTTCTCCTCTTCCCTAAACATTTCTTCTATATTAGGCATAAAACAAAACAAATGCCCCTTGGTATTATTTTGGTAAATACTTTATCTACCCAAAGATGATAGGATATTTTATCAAATAAAATAAATCCAAGTATTTCAACTTCTTTTGATATCTCTTTCTTCTTCTCTTATCCAATCCCTACTGGTTAGGGTGAAAAATGACACCAAAATGGGCACCTGGGTGGCTCAGCTGGTTAAGCGTCTGTCTCTTGATTTCAGCCCAGGTCATGATGTGATAGTCATGGAATCGAGCCTGGCCAGGCTCGCACTGTTCATGGAGCCTGCCTGCTTGTGATTCTTTCTCTTCCTCTCTCTCTGTCCCTCCCCTACACACACACACTCTCTCTCTCTGTCTCCCTCCCTCCCTCTCTCTTTCAAAATAAATAATTTTTTTTTAAAAGAAAAGTAAAAATGACTCCGGTGGTTTTATTTTGGAATGTTAGCAATTTAGGATCAACCATGAAACAACTAAATTAGAACGTCTGAGGGGAGAACCAGGCATTAGTATTGCAAAGCAATGTTGCAAACTAAATGCTGAAAAAATTTCTGTTGCAAAACATTTATAAGTTTTGAATAATGTAAAACAAATAATCATTAAAATATCTGGCTGAGCTTACAATAAACTAAGGTAAATCACATAAGAGGAGACTTGCAGAGTCAATAATCATATACAAATGCTCAAACTCATTAGTAATTGGGAAAATGCAAATTAAAACAATAATTACCTGTAATTTCACACTCATTACATTGGCAAAAATGAAAAAATAAAAGCTATAACTGATGGTAAGGTGTGGAGCAAAGGGATCTCCTATTATCTGCTAGCTGATTTGTAAATCGGCCCCGTCCCTTTAGAGAGGAATTTCACACTTTCCAGTGAAGGGGAAGATGCACATATAATTCTGCAATTACATTTCTCCAACAGATAGTCGCATGTGCCCAGAGAGATGTGTACAAGAATGTTCATTATAGCTTTGTTTGTAATACTGACAACTTGAAAACAATCTGAATTTCCAGCCAGGAGAATAAATCAAGAAGTTGTATTATTCACATAGTGCATCGATTTATAGTCATTAAAATGAAGAAACAAGAGCCTCTTGTAATAACATAGATAATTTATTTTTAAAATATTTTTAGAAGTTCCAGATGATCATAAAGTATAATATCTCTAATACAATTTTAATTCATGCAAAATAAATTACATGCTCTTTGGAAATAACTCCATAGAAGATAAAACATAATAATTTGTACGAGAATTTAAATGCCAAATGCAGAGTAAAGGTTACCAACAAGTAGGGACACTGAAGATGATCTGGAAGGAATAAACTGGAGGCTTCAATTCTACTTTATTTCTTAAAGTGGACAAGTGCACATTATATTATTAGAGACACAGTAGCACTCACTGCCCAGTTTCCCTTCCCAGTTTTCAGTTACCTGAAGTCAACCACTTACCTAAGCAGACAGTTCTTGTAGACTCCTGATCAGAAATATCAGTGGTAGCCTAACGCAGCATCACAATGCCTGTGTCATTCACCTCTCTTCATCTCGTAATGTAGGCCTCTCACATCATCGCAAGAAGGATGGATATAGTACAGTAAGACTGTTTTATAGAAAGAAAGAAAATCTCATTCAAATAATGCTTATTATGGTATATTGTTGTAATCATTCTATTATTAGGGCCTAGTTTACAAATTACACTTTTTTCATAGGTATGTATGTAAAGGGGGGAAAAAGTAATATATACAGGGTTCCATACTATCCATGGCTTCAGGCATCCACTAGGATCTTGGAGTGTATCTGCTGCAGACAAAGGGGGACTACTCTATTTTCTCATTTCAGAAATAGTGGACAAGCAGTGAATTGCTTACTGTACACACTAACTACTGAAAATTTTGTGTTTCAATTTTGTACTTATAGTTTTCAACTTGGAATCTCTAATAGCCTAAGACAGTAATTTCTGAACCCCTTTAACATCATTTCATCCTATAGTTATAACTGCCTAAAAGAAAGTTTTAATGCACACGTTTTAGATCAGGATTATTGACAGTTAAATACTTTAACCTATCCCTTTTTTTCCCCAAAATGAGTACGTAAAGAATATTTTTTTGATGGTTGCTATTTGTATTGCTCCATACTGCATCTAAAAATATTCAGACACTGTTTCTCTTACCATTTCTAAAGCAAAAGACCCCTGCCTGAGGACTGAAGAATTTCTCAGTTCTACTCTCTTGTACAAACAATGGGTGGTTGCTGACCAGGACTCCAGACCCACAGAGATCCCAGGGTCTCTGTGTTCTCAGTCACTACCCAGGCAACTCTCCTCTAAGTGTTGTAGTCCTGGGTCTCGACTCCAATTTACCTTATCAGCTGGACATCCCTTCTAATTATTCTGTTATGTTTCTATAGATTTATCATCCTTATAATTTAAGCAAAGTTTGATAAAATTAACCATAGGACTATAAGTGGGTCCTCTTTGAAGGGTAGGTACCACCTAGCATATTCCACTGGGGAAAAGAAAATCCTCCAGTTTTCAACTCCCAACACATTTAGAGTAATGTACCAAAGATCTGAGAAAAAATTCTGGTAATCTAACATAAAGTTGCTTCCCTTTGACATTCTATTGTCACCATAAAAATCATCTAAACTGTTAGGTAGGCCAATGCCACAATCTGCTATTAATATGAGGAGTTCCAACGATAATTATGTTTGAAAAATGTACTCAGTGTCACAGTAAAAAACATTTTGTGCCCTCTAATATTGCTTAATAGAAAAAGAGACATACAAGAACAAGAGACATAAAAGCAATCCCAATCGAGCACTCATATTTTCCTATCACTCAGACTCCTGCAATCTGCTACTTATGATGATACTATGTCACAGAATAATAAGGGTTTCATCTGGTACTTATAGAAACCATCCTTGCCATGCTCCTAAGGTTTCTAACCTATTAAAGTCCAAATTGTTCTATAAAGTCTTCTAATATCCTAACCACAAAGTGAAGATGAGAATTCCAGCATATTCACTAATCTTTACTAACAGAAAATGGTAAAATAAATTTTAATTTTAATTTTAATTTTGCAGGTTAAATTTCTTAGCTGAATTATTTTCCTACAGGGCCTGCATCTTAGGCTTACTTTAATCTTCAAGATACTAATTTTACATACAATTATTCTCTGGGATTAAAAAAAAAATAAAACCAAACTTGAAATTGACATATATGACCATAATTGGTCAGAATCCTTGTTACAAATCAACAACAACAACAAAACAACACTCTAGCAAAAAGAAGTTGAAATTAGAAATATTTCACAGAATTTTTCATTCTAAGAAAACAAATTCTAGACCAAGATTCTAGAAATGACTTTCCACTCCACTGTATAGAAGTGGCTAATTAAAAGAGCTATTAACTCTGCTATGATCAGAAAGCCACAAATGAGGAAGCTATCCCAATCTGACAATATCAGATCTTTGTTAAAATTGGCCCCAGCACAAGAAACTACCTACCTCTTTTGCCATGAAACAAATCATAATCTCCTTTGGATGCCTATAAATGGTGGAATCTAAATTTCATTTATAAGTTTTAGTAGAGAAAAATGATTTTTTCTTTGACTGTAGGAAAGTGGTTTGGGTGAGATTCTATATTGGAAAGGCAAGTAAAATGTGAACAAGGAAAATGCAGAGTGACCAAGATATGGAGGCAATTACAGTCTTTACAGATTAGATGGTCATCAAAATAGATGTTCACCTCAATTCCCACCTTTGACTAACAATATCAAAACAACAATAATAGTACACCTGAACATAATATATTACAACTGTCTATATGCAAGTAATATCTTCATCCCTCCCCCAAAGGCAAGATTCCCAGTTTCATCAATTATTGAATACAGCTACAAGTTTAAAATGTTTAATTAATGGCCTTTCTTCTCTAATGTATTCACAGATATACCTCAATAATCTGAAAACTGTATATTCACTAATGCCCCAACCTGAAACCAGACAAAAACCCCACTAAAAAGGAGAACTATGAACCAATTTCCCTGATGAACATGGATGCAAAAATTCTCAGTAAGATACTAGCAAACCAAACCCAACAATACATTCAAATAATTACTCACCATAATCAAGTGGAATTTATTCCTGAGCCACAGGGCTGGTTCAATACCCACAAATCAATCAACATGATACATCACATTAATAAAAGAAAGGGTTAGAATCACATGATCCTCTCAATAGATGCAGAAAAAGCATTTGACAAAATACAACTTCCTTTCTTGATAAAAACCCTCAAAAAGAGTAGGGATAGAAGAAACATACCTCAACATCATAAAGGCCATGTACAAAAGACCCACAGCTAATACCATCCTCAATGGGGGAAAACTGAGAACTTCCCCCTAAGGTGAGGAACACAACAAGGAGGTCCATGCTTACCACTGTTGCTCAACATAGTGTTGTAAGTATCACTACCCTCAGTAATCAGACAACAAAAAGAAATAAGAGGTATTCAAATTAGGAAGGATGAAGTCAAATATTTTCTCTTCACAAATGACACGATAGTCTCTGTAGAAATCCTGAAAGACTCCACCAAAAAACTGCTAAAACTGATAACATGAATTCAGTAAAGTCATGGGGTATAAAACAAATGTCCAGAAATCTGTGACATTTCAATATACCAATAATGAAGCAGAGGAAAGAGAAATCAAGGAATCTATCCCATTTACAACTGCAATAAAAACAAACAAAAAGAGTACCTACTAATATACTTAACCAAAGAGGTAAAATATATACATACACGCAATGGAATATTCTTCATTGATTAAAATGAATGAAATCTTGCCATTTGGAATAACATGGATGGAACTAATATGTATTATGCTAAGCAAACTAAGTCAGAGAACAAAAAATATCATATGATTTTACTCAAGCATGGAATTAAAGAAATAAAACAGATGAACATAGGGGAAGGGAAGGAAAAATTAGATAAAAGAGAGAGGGAAGCAAACCCTAAGAGACTCTTAAAAACAGAGAACAAACTGAGGATTGCTGGTGGAGTGTTGTGTTAGGGGATGGCCTAAGTGGATGGTAGGCATTAAGGAGGGCACTTGTAGGGATGAGCACTGGGCATTGTATGTAAGTGGTGAATCACCAAACTCTATTCCTGAAGTCATTATTACACTATATGTTAACTAACTGAGATTTAAATAAAATTAAAATATTGTTTTAAATACCCCAACCAGTATATCTTGTATAAATAAAAGTGGAATAGTGTGTTGGGAAAAATAAGCTTATATAACTAATCCATGAGCTATTTTTATGATTTTCCTTTATTCAACTGTTCACAAGGCCAACATTATTATTTACAGCAACTTTTCTTGATTTCTGGTTTATACACCCTTTTCTTTCAGTTAGCACCTCAATTGGCAGGAATATTTAAATGATTTGATGTCTAAACTTTCTTAAAGATTACAAACCTCTCTTAATACTATTATATTGTAAAGCCGTTACCATGAGTTAACTTTACCTACTGAACATAGCATTTTCTGGAGGTGCCTTATATCTTTCATACTTACATCATGTAACAGCGATAGTATTACTATCTGTTAGGCAGAAACAATCATTCCAGACAATATAATAAACCTCTCTTTTTCTGTCTTTCCTCAATCACACAGGGAGCCCCAAATAGTCATTTTAATGCTTAATTTTATGTATCAATTTGACAGGTCTAAGGATTCCCAGAGAACTAGCCAAGCATTGGTTCTGGGTGTGCCTGTGAAGAATTTTTCTAGAGGAGATTAGCAGTTGATTGAGTATCTTGAAAATTAGAGTAAGCCTAAGATATGGCCCTCTAGGGAAATAATTCAGCTAGGAAATTTAACCTGCAAAATTAAAAGATACTAATTTTACATATATTTTTTCTCTGGGATTAAAAAAATTAGAACCAAACTTGAAATTGACATATATGACCATAATTGGTGAAGTAAGGGCAAACTCTCTCTTTTCTTGACTTCTATTTTTTTTCTTGGTCTTGGACATCAAAATTCCTGATTCTTGGGCCTTTGGCATCAGACTGAGATTTACATAATCAATGCCCCTGGTTCTCAAGCCTTTGGGTTTGAACTGAATTATATAATATTAGCTTTCCTATATCTCCAGCTGCCAGACTGTAACATTTCTTGACCTCCATAACTGCATGAGCCAATTCCTATAATAAATCTGTTGTCTATCTATCCATTTGATTATGTTTATCTATCAAACTCTCACTAACCTAGCCATTTACTAGTCACAGTTGTAAATTCAAAGGAAACATGTTTGGGATCCTTTGATGGAGGGTATTTTTCTCCTATTATTTCAAAACCTCTAAAATAGTGGAAATCTGTTTGCTGTGTGTAAGGAAATCAATATTTTGAAAGTTGGTCAGGGATTCTAATTGGAAGCTGTAACTTTAGCTTCTAATCCTTGTTTTCTTGGTAGGTCCATATTTCTAACTCTCAGAGAAATAGCACTACATATTGATCTTTTGGTCAGAGCCTCTACCATATCCCAAACCCAAAGGTATCATCCCCTTTATAGCATCTAACTGAGTATTCTATAGAATATTCCACTCTTCTTTAAGGCCAGCTGGTTTTGAATCATGAGAAATATGGCAAACTGACATTCTTATAAGGATAAGTTCATTTTATTTCTTTTCTTGCTTTAAGAATAGTTTATTGACCAAAGACACAATAGTGAGACATATAAATGAATGAAGATTCAGTAAAGATACAATTGGTTACAGAATGGTAGACAAAAAAGGAAAATCTACCTCCATAACAAGTCCATATTCTCATACAGGCTTAATCAACTGCCATTGGTAGGCAGGGTGATCTCTCCAAGGTATGGCACCATGTGAAAAGCTCTGAATTACTGATAGCCAGCTCCTGGTGAACATCAATTTATAATAAACGTCATTTGGCCTTGATGAAGGAAAAAAACATATTAATGGCCTCATGTATTGCTTCCATTCTTGCTATGTCCAGTTTGTTCATTAGCCCAATTGGCAAGCAGCGTGATATCTGGGGAAAATTCTCACTGGGTAAGAAAAGGGTAAGTCATTTTGTAAAATCATTTTGATGATCATTCACTTGGAAAAATGTGAATGATATAGTATATTCTCTGTATGAGTCAATAATGAAATGTTCTTCAGCCACATACCATTTTCCCCAACCTCCTTGTCATCAATACTACTGCCTCAATTATTCCAAGTTCTCAGATACATGGCCTTATATCAGCCACTCTCCATTAGTGTAGACTTTTAACTCTGGCAGATATCTCCAACCAGGCAAAATAGATCCGTTCTTGACCTCCTGATCTGTACCAATGACAGGAGAAATTTTCTTCCCCAGTATTTTTCAGAGTGAAGCTATATTGCTGCATGACTCCAGCTCCTGCAGCTATGGCTATAGCGAGGGAGGGAGGGAGGAAGAGAGAGAGAGAGAGAGAGAGAGAGAGAGAGAGAGAGAGAGAGAGAGAGAGAGAGATCATATAAAAAGAAAAACTGTTTATAAGTTAGTCAGTGAATCATGGGGAACTTCCTATGAAATAGGGTGAAAAGCAAATGGAATGTGACAACAGTAGATCCACTGAGAAATGAGTTACAAATTACATTACTCACTTGTGGTTTCAGTGGTTGCCTGAGCCTAATTCTGTATTTTGAACTTCTGGGCTCACCCATTCAATAATTTAATAATAAATCAGACATGAACCAGTTAATACAGGGTAGCTCAGATTCCACGATTACTTATTTTTCCTTTATGGAATCACAACCCTAACATTTATGAGACCCACATAAAAGTAAAAATAGAAACTCATATTGAAACGAAATTTCATTTTGTTATCTGATTGCTGAGGATAGGACTTCCAACACTATGTTGAGCAACAGTGGTGAGCATGGACATCCCTGTCGTGTTCCTTACCTTAGGGGGAAAGCTCTCAGTTTTTCACCATTGAGCTCCTATAATAGTGTCTTTATATCTGTAATCAGTGGATTGGAATTATACTACTAAAAACGTTCCCTATAGAATTCAAACTATTATCCTTAGCCTTCTTTCTGTTGAAAAGGTGATTTATTTCCATTTAGTGTGGCAGACTTCTATGATACATATAAAGAGTATAGGTCTGTGATATTTCATTAGCTGGACATTGATATTAATAGTTAACAATTGCTGTCAGCTTTTTTTTAATCTAGTTCACCCTGTTTACTTTTTTACAATGAGATACACACAAGGCAGGATTGAGGTAGAAAGCTAAGCAGCGTGACTCTCAAGAAAACACATTATAAGCATTAACTAGTTACTAATTAGACTCTAGCACAAGCTTTATCTGCAATGATTAATGCACCCCTAACAAAGAAAAAAAGTGAGTCATTCTGTATATGAAAGAGATTTGGTTAACACTGCAATTAATCTTTCCACTTATGGGAGAAAATTGTTTACTGCAAATTTTACTTACTTAACAAATGCAGATGAATTATACTAGATGGCAGTCAAAATCATACCAAACACTGAGCTGTGTTTCAGTATTGATGAATTTGATATATTATTTTCTTGATATATTAGCTTTTTTATGCTCAGTCACCAACACAACAGTAACAGCAGAAAAATGACATAAATATTGCTGCTACTTTTTTAAATTTTTAAATATTTATTTTTAGGTTTTAGAAAATGTTTATTTTTGAAAGAGAGAAAGAAAGAGAGAGAGAGAGAGAGAGAGAGAGAGAGAGAGACTGAGCATGAGTGCGGGAGGGGCTGAGGGAGAGGGAAACAGAATCTGAACAAGGCTCCAGGTTCTGAGCTGTCAGCACAGAGCTGGACACGGGGCTTGAACTTAACAAGCCCTGAGATCATGACCTGACCTGAAGTCAGATGCTTAACCAACTAAACCACCCAGGTGCCCCAAATGTTTATTTACTTTTTGAAAGAGAGAGAGACAGAGAGAAACAGAGAAAGAGAGAGACAGAGACAGAGAAAGATACAGAGCATAAGCAGAGGAGGGGCAGAGAGAGAGGGAGACACAGAATCCAAAGTGGGCTCCAGGCTCCGAGCTTCACCACAGATGACTGAGCCATCCAGGTGCTCCCATATTGCTTTTTCTAATCAGTTATATACACTTTTAATAATATAGCAGCTTAGTCATTCTTATAACAGAAAATAAAACAAAACAAAAATACCTAAAATGACATGACTGTGAACCTTGAATTTATAATGATGGAAGTGAACAATAGTGGTACTGAACATGAAAGTAATCATGTTCAATAAAGTTAGAGTGAAGTAGTCATTTTTTATAATACTTGTTCATCGACTTTAACTAGCTTTCAATTCAATGAATTTTATATATTGCAATATAAATAATATTTTAGCAATATAAAGATCCATTGAAACTATTTATGAAAAGAAAATGGAAGAATTATAATGAATGGATGGTTCATTAGGGATTCTTTTAATTTGGTACTAGTACACACTGCTATTAATTATAAATATTTCCTCAAATGATCTTCACCCTTCACACTACCATTCTCTGCATAACTCTTCAGGTACAATGTTGTTTTTAGCAGAGATGGTACCCTGCATTGAATCAGGAGTATTTTCAAAATGTGTTTAAAATATGTTATTTCAGTAGAAAGCAGTAATATAAATTAACAACATCAAGAATAATGTCATATGAAGAGATAGTCTGTGATTATACTATGATCTTAGGGTGGTTGATAAAACTTAAGAACATTTTCCTTTAAAACATGGCAGAAACTTTCATCCCTAAAATTATAAATCCTAATGCTGATGAACACATTTTCTGTTAGTAATAAAATATAAGGTGTAAACTTAGTTTATATCCTCTGCTCTCCTTCATTTATTTTCATTGTATCTATATAGATGAGATTCCCTCATATGATCGTATCTAATATGTAGAACCTGAGTTACTATGAAAAAATAGTTGTGACAGATCCACCAGTTGAATTTAGAATTACATGTTCCTATTTGGTGTATAACTTGAGTGAATTTGTTGCTCCATTCATTAGTTCATTCATTCATTTGGTCCCTCTGTTGCTCATTCAGCATTTATTGGGTAATTACTTTATTCCACCTGCATTTACTCGCAGTGTTCATAATGAACATAAAGGAACTTCACACAGAATTCACTTGCTGTCTAAGCATATGGTGATGGTTAATTTTATATATCAGCCTTACTGGGCCATGGGGTTCTCAGATACTTGGTCAAATGATCTGGATATTTATGTGAGGGTGTCTCGGGAAGAGTTTAACATTTAAATAGACAGACTGAGTAAAGGAGATTGCCCTCTTTAATGTGGTAGGATTCATCTAATTAGTAGAAGGCCAGATTAGAACAAAAAGGCTAACCCTCCTCTAAGTAAGGGAAAATTCTTCCTGCCTGATGGTATGAGTAGAATATCTGCTTCTTTCCAGCCTTTAGACTTCAACTGAAATGTCACCCTTTCTGGGGGATGCCAGCCTTTAGACTGGAACTTCACCATTGGTTCTCTTGGGTCTTCAACTCACCATCTCACCCTGCAGATTTGGGGACTTGCTAGTCTCCATAATTGTGTAACCCCAGTCATCATGATCAGTTCATCTCTCTCGCTCCACCTTTCCTGACATACATATATACATATACATATACATATACATATACATGTGTATGCACACACACACACACACACACACATACACACACACACACACCCTATTGGATTAGTTTTTCTGAAGAATCCTGACTCATACACATACATTTGTAGCATTTGGTTAAACAGATACTAAAAGTTTAACAATTGTTGAACAAATCTCAATGAAATGATTGTACAGTCTCATGTCTTAAGCTTGTGGTATATGGAGTTCAATATTGAGTTTCAAATAGACAGAATGGCAAATCCAAAGAGTTGAAAGTTGGACAGAGTATGACTTTGGTAAACTGCAAGAAACCTAATTTAATTGGTGCATAGAAGACATATGAGGAAGTAGAGAAAGATGAAGTCAAATGCTCCAATATTAGTCAACCCCTCCAACTATAAAGCTTAAGAAATTGGTAGGAATTAATCCAACTTTCATCTCTATTTTCAATGTTTGATGCACAGAGAAAAAACTCAAAGAATCGTGTATCCATTGCCGTTTACAGTGTTTGGAAATTAGTAGTTCATCTTTTTTCTAAATCCTAAGTTCCATTTTATTCAAATATACATTTTCTGACAACACTACAGTATGAACCCTTTTGTGGTAAATAACACTACCAAAAGAAATGTGTTCATAAACTAAAATAAATGATTAGATAATTTTCTATTCAAGCCATATTCCAGGCAAGACAATTCTAAAAGCAACTTAAGAAAAGAAATACAAATAACCAGCAATACATTTGACCTGTCATTGGAATGAACTGTATTATAAATTTCAGTTCAGTGCCTGAAGCCTGCTTCAGATTCTGTCTCCCTCTCCCTCTGCCCCTCTCCTCCTCACACACTCTCTCTCTCTCTCAAAAATAAATAAATATTTAAAAAATTAAAAGTAACTAAATAAACATTTAAAATTTCTTAAAGAATCAATATTTATGTGATTTTTCTGCTAATGTTACTGATGTATTGGTGATTGAGAATAAAAAAGCTAACATGTCAAGAAAATAATATATCAAATTCACCAATATTGACACACAGCTCACAGTTTGATATGATTTTGACTGCCATCTAGGATAATTCATCTGCATTTGTTAAGTAAGTAAAATTTGCAGTAAACAATTTACAGATGTAAAGAGACTATTACAAGGGTGCCTGGATGGCTCAGTTGTTCAGCAGCAGCTCAGATCATGATCTCACTGTTTGTGAGTTCAAGCCCCACATCGGGCTTTGTGCTGACAGCTCAGAGCCTTCAGCCTGCATTAGATTCTGTGTCTCCCTGTCTCTCTGCCCCTCCCCTGCTCATGCTCTGTCTCTCAAAAATAAATAAACATAAATAAAAGACAATTTTATCTGTGCCCGTTAATAGGAATTTCTCGGGAAATCAGCATTTTAGACTGGTAAAGGATCAATTCTGCACCATTTTCATCATAGAATTTCCTATATATCATTTTCATGAACCAACTTTCTGTTTTGCATTAGTCATATGTTTTCTGAGCAGAATCCATACTTGTTTCTGTGTTATTATTTTGAACCTAGCATACAGTACTAAATAAAAGTAACAAGTACAAATCACGCATGCCATGACTTTCTTCAGGGGACTGAAACGTGATAATCACCATAATTTAGGAGTCTTAGTTGCTTCCTCATCCTGAGTGTTATATTTATTATAAACTTTACTAATAACAAAAATGGCAAAAGGCGTTGTGCTGTTTTATAAGCTTTCATTCTACTTTGAAACTGACAGGGCATTCATTACATTTCAAAGCTCCTGGATCCATCTTCAGGTTTCAGGGTAGCATTACCCGTGATTCTGTAGAGTCATGAAATGTACTGCTTCTTATTCCCTAAGACTTCAAGTCTCATTCTATCTATTTTTGAACTTTCCAAGTAAAAATATCATCAGCACAGTTGATTTTTTCTTTCCCTTACATGCATGAAGGACTCAGAAAAAAGAACCCAGATTATCATGAAATAATTATATCTTGTTTTAAATTTATGATAATTTAAATATCCATATTTGTAATGCATTCTCTATTATAAAATACAGTTTTACAGGCATTATTTTAATTTGTTCTCACAACTCTCATTAAGTGACAACAAGTATTGCTAATTTGATTTTAATAGAACATGAGGCTCACAGGGCAAAACTAATGAATTTGTCCTAAGTTGACTAGCTTGTAAGTATAAGAGTCAAAATTTTAACCCAGTTCTCCAAGTTTTTAATCTAGTTCTCTTCCTTTTATAAAATACAGACTTCTATTTTACCTTTTTTTTTCAACTTTTATTTTTGTATTTGTTTTAGGTGGTAGTCACAAAATAATGCTCTCAAATACTCACAGGCTTCAAGATAGCACTCAGTTGGTTAATTATTTGAAATTAAGCCATGTCTAAAATTTGGCTCAGTAGCCAATTGGTATGCTATTCATTAGACTAAAAGCCTTTTTATGCATAATGCTCACAGAGGGAGTGTATGTATGCTTACCACCCAGTTACGCATATGCAGAGAGCCTACTGCTGCTGCTGGGGATCCTAAATATTTGCCAAAAACAAAACAGAAACAAATGAACAAATGTCACTCTTTATTATATTCAAATTCCTGGCAAGATGGGCATCTAAGAAGTCAAAGGTAAAAACACATACATACATGCACACCTTACAACTACATGGCTACATAGCTCTCATATAAATTTCATTAACTAATATTATGTTACATCACTAAAATAAAACTGAACAACTTTTTATTAGTTTTTAAAGTTTACTTATTTATTTTGAGAGAGACAGAAAGAGTATCCTCACACAAGCATGAGCAGGAGAGGGGCAGAGAGAGAAGGAAACAGAGAGAATCCCAAGCAGGCTCCACATCAGCAGCACAGAGCCAAACAAAGGGCTTGACCTCATCTAAACATGTGGCTCACAGGAAATACCAGTACCCATACTTTGATATTTCTTTCCATTAATTTGGTTTTGATAGAGCCTTCATTTCTATGTAAGAGGAGATTTTCAAGGGTTGAGTCCCTTTTAGGTTTTAGGAGCACTGCATACATCACACAGACACTTCCTGTTTTTCAGATGTGGAAACTGAGGCTTGCATAAAGAAAGTAACTCACCAAAGAGTTATAACTAGTACGTAAGAGAACAATGATCTCTCTGACAGTAAAATTCTTGGACTTGCACTGTGTCTTACAGTGTCACATCTAAAGCTATTTACGCACTCTCTAGTTCTTACTGTTTGATACGGCCTGGGCAAATTTCTAAAGTTGGAAAAGTAAAAATGGTACAGAAGAACCTCTCTTTTCTGAATTTATTCACATTCTTGTTCCACTCTAAAGAGGTTACAATTTAAATGGAAGATTAATCACAAGTTGTTTTGCAAGTGCAAAGCTAAAATTATGAGACATAATAGGGATAGTTAAGCAGCAAGTTTACTCACTGTCCCAACAACAAGTCTTTATCCCCAACTACAGGTACTATCAGTAAATTTCCTTAAGTCTTCCCTCATGCTTTCATGCTATGGAACGTTCTATAATACTAAAATGTAGCTACTGTGATCTTTTGCATATAATTTAGGAACCCATTAGGAGATTCTCAAACTTGTCCACAACCTAGAGAAAAAGTATTAATCGCCTCATTAAGGCCTAGATAAAGGCCCAGAGTAGTTAAAGAATTGCTCAAAATCACAGTTTCCATTGATAAAACTAGACTCTATTACTTGTCAGTTTGATTTATATTAAGCATTAATTAACTTTATTTCACTACCAACAATCTCAGTTGTAGAATGTCAAGCTTGTTGAGGTATCATTTGCATTTCAAATTTTCATTTTCAATAAAATAACTTGCTGGCAAAAATGCACTTTTTAAAACTGTGCAGATGCTATAAAGTCTTACAACATTGGTAATAGAAGTTTGTTCACTTCTTAAAATTCATTTTTGTTTTATAAACAAGCAAGTCATTTCAGAATTGTTCTTGGGAAATGATCAATCCTAACAGATCATTTAAAGATTGCAATAAAATGTGGGTAAAAGAACAATACACAAGAAAAATAAGTTATTTAAATTCTAACAAGAAACAAGTTAGAGAAATAAAAACACATTTTAAGTGTGCTTCCTATTTGTAGAGTACATGAGGGCACCCTCCATTCCATATAGAGACTAGAGATTTGAGAATATAGACTTATCTTTCACAGTATGCAAAAAGAATTTTAGACAAGTTTAGCCATAAAGAATTATAATGTCAAAGCAAGTAGAAGAAAAACAAATCTTTTCCATATGAAATGTCATTTAAGAAATACGATTCTCAGTGTTAGAATCACCCTGCCTAGAAATTGGGATCAGACCATCACCATTTATTTACAAAGCCGAGATTCTGGTGTTCTCAAACTTCTGTCAATTCCTTCAGTCAAAGGTTTCGCTCATGCTGTATCATTCAACCAAAATGCCTTCTTTCATCTACCTACCAGCTAACCACATTCTTTGAAAATCAATTGAAGTGAATTCTATGTGATAAAGAAATTCAGGTTCATCCTATTCTAGAAGAATTTCTTCTAGTATCAAATCCTATCATGCATTGTTTAAACTATTTTTCCTAGGATTTTAAAAATTATTTTACTTGGGGTTCAACATCTGTGCTATTCAGATCAACAAAAATATGTAGCTCTATTTTCTTCAGTAGATAATATATTTTTCTGTAGTCTATATTCCAAATGAATAAATAGATAAGCAAGGTTATAATTACAAGTAAAATTTGGTATCTTTTCATTTAAAACTGTTCTGTCCAAGTTAATTTAGCCTCTCTTTCTTTTTCTGAGCACTGAATGATTCTTGTAACTGAACCACATGAATTACATATTGATTGATTTATGGAATCATAATCAAAGTTACTCTATAGTAGTTTTCACCAGTTGTGAAATCAAGGTTTTTAGAGGGCAACAAATGGTGATTTTTAGCACTAGAAAAAAGAGACTCAAAGTAGGCTTAAGTTTTACTGTCACAGAGAATCTTTTCATTTTGCAAGTTGTTTTATTTTTTACTTCTTTGTATTATGGTTCAAAACTTGCCTCTCTCAAATATATATGTATGTCTTCCTTTATGCTAAGTGGTATAATACCAACAAAAGTTCAGTGCATGCTGTATCTTTTCGGTTGCTCTGGCTTTAAAATATTTTAATAACGTGGAGTATGATGCTTTTCTCTCTTTCAATCTCCACGTAAATTAGGAGTTGTTTTTCTCCATCTACGAGTTATATAGAAACTTATAACTTCTAGATATAACCACATGCATATAAATTAAAATTTAAAGATCTATGAAGACCTCTTTAATATACTTGCCTTATAAATGTTTGCATAAGAAACCTGTATGTTAGACTCTATTCAGCAGGTAAACAAATGACAAATATAAAATTACTTTTTAAGATGCATACTTTTAATAAAGTGCATAAAATGTTATAGCTGTGAATACCAATAGTCATGCAGTTTATTTGGAGATGCAAATTAATTTCTCAGATCATTTTGCTCATCTGCAAAATGAAAAATGATTTAATTCTCATGGATGCTGTTAAGTTTAATGACAGTAAAGCACTTTTAAATTTACTCTGAAAGTGTTATAAATTAAAAAAAAACCTGAGGATCTCTGTAAGTGGGGAAAAAAGAAAAAATGCTAGGGGTGAAGAAAATCAGGAAATAGGCCTTTCCTTTCATGTATAATGACATCTGCTACCTTTGTGACAACCTGATATTGTTTTAAGTCACATTTCTTCTCTTTCTCTTGTTATTTAAGTTCTCTCATGTTTGGGCTTTGTACCTGAGAAGAAACAGTTAAAATAGTCAGAAGATTAAAAATTTACAAAATAATGATGAATTTCAGTATTAGAAAGACTTTTCAGGCTCCGAATATTGATATAAATATAGAGACAAGGAAGGACACTTTAAATTTTCAAACAACTATGTTTTGTTCATTTTGTTTGTCAATGATCCCTGTCTAGCATGTTTGCTTTTCTGTGTGTGCATGTACGATCCATGTTTTTTCCTACAGGATTACACAGTGTTCCTGATAAGATTAAATCCTTATGACATTAATCGACTTTGCATGGAAAGCAAGAGCTGGCTATATAATGTATACTCATGCATTTAGCAAAAATATGGCCATTCTTTAAATATGCACTTTTAACTAAATGAAATATGAGCTTTATTATTAAAATATTGCTGAATCATGTTAAGATCTGTTCCTGTGAGATGTTAATCAAATATTTCTAATGAACACAACAAGAGTACCAATGTTTGTCTATGATCTTCTGTCCTTACTGACATTACATTAACACAAGCGATGAAGGCACTTTTATATCTTGATATTTAAAATACATGTGTACTATTTTATAAACTATCTGGAAACATTCTTAATATTGGCTCAATTATGTAGTTAATAGGCTTAAGTCCTTTGGTGAATATTAAGATTAATCACCACTTATTACATTACATTAGAGAAAATAGCAGTAGGTAACATTTTTTAAAAGAAAAAAAACAAAACTCCTGCAGCCTAAGAAATAGCTTTTCTGTGGGGTTGAGGTAAAATGGTTTCTGGAGAGAAAGAAATAATTGTCTTCACTTAGTTTGTTTTTGATTTTTTTAATGTTTATTTATTTTTGAGAGAAAGACAAAGTGAGAGCAGGGGAGGGGCAGAGAAAGAGAAGGAGACACAATCAGAAGCAGGCTCTAAGCTCTGAGCTGTCAGTACAGACCCCAACACAGAGCTCAAACCCATGAACCAGGAGATCATGACCTGAGCTGACATCAGACATTTAACCCACTGAGCCACCCAGGTGCCCCTGTCTCCACCTGTTTTAACATCTTGTTTTGCTCCAACATGTGGGTCTTTACTGTAAACTTTTTATGGGGTTTTAATGAATTCATTAGAACATCATAATTTATCCTGATACTGTTTCAACTAGTTGACTATTCTAATACTAAAAATTGCAAAATTTATTAATTTGGTGATATGCAATTTTTTAGAACATTTGATGATTGATTTTTCTAATGAACCTATAACATCAAAAATCAAGACCAATGATTTAGAATGGTTTTTCTTGGCTCTTGATGTGCCAAAAATTGTTCCAGATCCTTTTCAGTTATTGTTTTTTCAAGGAAGTGATACTGAGTTTGAAGTGCTGTACAATTATCTTCAATCAATGATCTGCTTTGAACAAGTACAGGGGATGTGAGTTTCAAAAAAAGTCAAGAAAACACAGTACAACCTGAGATGGAATCTGCCAAGATATGTTACACTGAATGAAGATAAAAATATGTGTAGAAAAAAGGTTTATTTGAACAAAATGACAAAGCTCTTGAAAATACGTGGTAATTTATTATATTATTCACCAGCAAAAACTATAGTGATAATATTTAAAACTACTGTGTGTTATTCAACCAGTACTGTAAAAAGTGAACCTCATTTACTCTTAGAATTAAGCATTACCGGTTTTGTGGAATGCTAACATGCCTTACCATACAGACATTCTATGGGCTAGCAAGAAATGTCTAAATTCAAAAAATTACAATTTTTAGAAAAAAATTGGGCAAATGGCTTTGCAAAACAGGTTTTACTGCACAATTCATCATGTCTCTTAATTGGTCAGCCTAAAATTACAAGGGAAAATAATGCCTACATGCAAAAGTTATACTGGGGAAAAATTTCGATGACAACTGATTCCATATGTGTCCCAAGTAATGTCAAATTATTTTAAATGTCCTATGCTATCAAATATTAAAATAAGAAACAGGGTCTCTATTGCCATATTAATTTGGAGGAGACATATTTTCTGAATTCCAACTACAATATATATATTTTTATGTTGGTTCAAGTAAAAAGGAAATTTTCATATTTTAAAACCCATTTAACTGTATATTTGAAGAGTTTCCACCTATTCCTCATTTGGAGGTGATTCACCTGCAATGTATGACGTGATAAGAGGTAAATATAAGAGAAGGACCCAATGCAATTTTTTAGGTGCTTTAAGAGTGATGAGTATGATCAAATAAAGTATACATTAGTGGACTAATACCAGTATATGGCAGTGCTAATCTATGTGAAGACACTATCAAAGCTGAAATACATAAAATTCCATGACAGTCTGGTATTATTGCTTAAACACTTACAGTCATTCTTGACAAGTGAGAACAGTAATTTTAAAGTCCCTTAAGTGAAAGTCTGTTCATCAGAAAGATTTGCATTCTTATTAAATGACCCATAGCACAAAAACATTGTACTCAAGTGTCATCATAATTTGAACTCTATTCAGAATTTTTTGGAAAATTGTGTTCTATCTTTCTTATATAAATGCCTACAGAATTTCCCTATTTTTGCCTCATGGTCTCCGGAACTTACATTATAAGCTTTACAAAAGTTTTCCAAATTCTTTTCTATATCATAATTGTGTTGATGGTTATATAACTACTTATTTGTCAAACTTATTAAATTTTACACATAAAGTTCACAGCATTATTGTATGCAAATTATATCTGAATAAAGTTCATTATAACTTTTGGAATGTTTCACAAAGTAGAGATGGATGTTTTCTTTGGAGACAGGTTTTTAGTTACAGATCAGTTTACTTATTGGAATACTTTTTAGTATTAGAACTTTCTGTCATCTTGTGTCAAAACTCATGAAAGTATGTAACACAAAGCATGAACCTTAATGTTTTGTTAGTAATAATCTATCAATATTATTTTATTAATTATAGCAAATGCAGCACACCAATAGGAAACTGTTAGTAATGGAAGAAACTAATGGTGTGAAAAAAGTTTGGGAGGTTATGGGAATTCTCTGTAATATGCAGTCAACTTTTTATAAATTTAAAATTGTTCCAAAATAGATTACGTTAATTAAAAATATATACAAGTGATATATATATACCAATTAACTCATTTGTTAAAATTATGTTAAAATATTAATGATTTGTTCTATCAGTAACAGGAAACATGCATTTTAAATACTTCTCTATTAATTTAGATTTATGTAGTCCTCCTTTAAACTAATGAAAAGTTTTGGTATATTATGAAGCTACATTATTTAGTAAAAAAATTTAGAATTGTTGTATTTTTCTAGTGAGTGATACTTTAATCATTATTTTCCTAAATACATATTTTTTCTATCTCTACATCTACTTCTTTCTGCCCTTTTGGGAACTCCAAATACACATGTATTGGGCCACTTGAAGTTATCCCACAGGTCACAGGTCATTTTCTTTTATTTTAATAAATTTATTTTCTGGTATTTAATTTTGGAAGTTTCTATTGCTATGTTTTCAAGTTTACTAACCATTTCCTTAGTTCATTCTTATCATTCTGTGGCTCATGCTGTATTTTTAATTTCAGACATTATTGTTTTCTTCTCTAGATTCACTTTAGGTCTTTTATATATCCTACTTTTCCCTAACATTTAAAAAATACTGTTAGAATAGTTATTTGAATCTCACCACTAATTCTAACATTTGTGTTTTTTCTGTGATGGTTTTTATTTATCAATGCTTCTTCTCATTATGGCCACACATTCCTGCTTCTGTTACATGTTTAGTAAGCTTTCAATGCCAGTCATTGTGAATTTTAATGTTTTGGATGGCATATACTTCTGCTTTTTTTACAAATATTCTTGAGATTTGTTCTATGATGCAATTAAGCTAATGAAATCCATTTGATCCTTTTGAGTCAAGATTTGTTAGGTGTGACTGAGCAACATTTATTCTAGTGACAATTATCCCTTTCTACTGAGGCAATGACTTACTGAATACCTTATTGAATGTCCCATGAATTATTTCATTTCCAATCTGGTGGGTGTAACATTCACTGCCTAGCCCTGTGTAAGTACTAGGTCCTATTCCCTCTAATCCTTCTGCCTGTCCTTTCCTTGGCTTCAGGAAGTCTCCTGCCATGTATGCATTAATTAGTTCTCTGATAACTACTCAAGGAGACCTCCAGCGGATCTCCTGGATTCTGTCTTTGTATGGGTTTCTTATCTCCATCATTTTGTCCTGTGAACGCTAGCTGATTTTCTGTTTCACTGATCTCTCACCTCATCTCTATTGAGTTATACCAGGCTCCACCTTGGGTTCTCTTCTCTCTTTGCTATTGACTGAACGCTTTGTCAGAGTAATAAATCGGTGCCATCTTAAGGCTTGCCTCATTGGTCTTCCATCTTTCAATAATTACCTTTCAGTGCCAGATTCCAATATCTTGAAAACCAGTTCTTATTTTGCCTCTTGTGTTTTAGGTAAAAGGTTAAATGTAGTCTCTGTTCTCCATCTTGGCCAAAAAGGTATAGCTAATGATTACTGATTAACTATCTAAAATTGTGTATAAGAATTGCAGAAGGCTTACCTAGGTGGCTCAGTCTGTTAGGCATTCGACTTCAGCTCAGGTCATGATGGCATGGTCAGTGAGTTGGAGCTCTATGTCAGGCTCTGCGCTGACAACATGGAACCTGCATGGAATTCTCTCTCTCTTCCCTCTCTTTGCCCTTCCATGTGCCCCTCTCAAAATAAATAAATACACATTTAAAAAATTGCAGGAGCTAAGGATGATGACTTTAACCTGTTTCTGAAGAGAGTCAATATTTTCCCTTTGGAAGGTACTTCACATAGAGGAAGTTCAAGTGATCAAATCAGGAAATAAATAAATTCAAAGTTAAAGAATTCCAGTCTATTTTTTTATTAGTTCTTACTCTCAGATAACATCGTGTCGTAAGTTTTAACTGAAATTGATGAACGTGTATCAGGGCTCTCCTTTTTAACAAATTACAAATCTCCAATTTTTGTCACTCCAATTCTGTGAGCATGCTCAAAGTTAAACTTAGTATGATCTGTTGCCTCTTTTTCTTCTCTTCTTGGCATTTAATTCCTGCAGTATAAGAACCGTCCAATACCTTAAAGAGAAAAGGCATGGAGATACAGATCTCATATCCATGCCTATCCCTCATCTTTAAGATTGTGGCCCTTTTTGTTGCCTTGATTCTCTTCAATTTCTGATTTTATCTATCTTCGAATCTGCTCTCAGAGGGGAAATCTGTATGACATAAGCTACAACCTAAAGATAAGATCACAACCAAAAGTGTAACTCTCTTTCTTTTAAAACATTTTTTTTAAATGTTTACACATTTTTGAGAGATAGAGACAGAGCATGGGCAGGGGAGGAGCAGAGAGGGAGAAAGACAAAGAATCAGAAGCAAGCTTTAGGCTCTGAGCCTTCAACACAGAGCCTGATGCGGGGCTTGAACTCACAAACCACAAGATCATGACCTGAAGTCAGACACCCAACTGACTAAGCTACTCAGGTGCCCCTAAGTCTCCTTCTTAAAATGCTTTTGTCTTCTGATTTTACTACTCAGTGCTATACTTTTGGCCAAGTCCTTATCATCAATCATGTGGACAACTGACATAGCCTGATGACTTACCTCTTTGTCTCCAGATAGATATAGGTAAGAGAGGGAGAGAGAGAGAGAGAGAGAGAGAGAGAGAGAGAGAGAGAGAGAGAGAGAGAATTCTATTATTCATATTCCTCACTTTTAAGCCTTTCTTTTTCCTTCAACTAAGATATCATTGTTAAATATATTCCAGGATTGATGCCCTGTCTTTAACCCTACTTACCCCATTCAGAACATCTTTCTATGTTATGTTATAATAAAATCTTCAGTTTCATAAAGAAGCCCTGAACCCCTTGCCACACCCCGTCACCAGTACTATAACCAGGAGCCAGTACCCAGGAGCTAAATCAAATCACATACTGGCATATTTAAGCTTATTTTTTTGAGCTTTTTAAGTGTCAGATTTATTAAAGTATAATTTACATTCAATAAAGTACTATTGGAGGAGTTTGATAAGTGCATAGTCTTGGAACCATCACCACATTGTAGATAAGTTACATCACTCCCCAAAACTTCCATCAGGTCCCTTTTCTATCTCCTTCCCCACCTCCCAGGCACAAAGAAGGTGATGAACAGTAACCTACTGGATAGTGAGTTCTTCCAGGTAGCACCAGGCATTTAAACCACCAAGCCCAAAATACACCGAGGAAAAAGAACTTTAATGAAGCAATTTAGCATGCCAGTTTGTGGCCTTGTGGCTTAGATTAGTAGGAAAGTTAAAAAGTCTGTTTCACAACTGCTGGGATTAAGTCCCCAAAAAGGCTAATTACACTAGAAAAATTATTTTTGCACAAACACACTTGCCCTAACACAGATCTACTCTTTCAAGATTTAAAAAGGCTCCCTAGGCTAAAGAAACACTGCCCTATAGTACTGCTAGTCTTCTAAAGCCCACATAGCTTTGGGTTCATAAAGCTTCCTAAAAAAAAGTGTTAGTTTTGCTAACAAAATTGGCAAAATAACTAAACATATAGGATTTGGGCTACACTTTGGTTCATTTCTTGCGTCAAAGATAGAAGAATACCAAAATAATTTTGGCAAACAAATACTCCCTCCCCAATATCTTGTCACCTACTGTATTTGGAAAACTTTTATTGCTATATCTAATGTATTATTTATCAGACTCCTCTAGACTGAAAAAAATAAACACATTTATATAAAACAGTAGCTTGAACTGAATTCCCTACGATATTTGCAACAGTCATGGTCTAAATTTTTACTAATTTTGTTCATGCTGCCACAATGGTATTGAAATTCCTTTGTCTTCCACCCACCAATATTTAAATTTACTTTATCATCCTAAATTTATTCATTTTCCTAGCCCAACTTAACTTTCACCCTTGATAAGTATCCTCATCACTGACAATCAATCTTTCATCATGTGTACCCAAATAATAACCAATAGGTTTATCCATGATACCTCAAGTTTAATTAAGTAATTAAGTTAAATAAGCTTAATATATATAGCTTTAAGTTTTTGTTTAATACTAAGACATTTTATATAGATTTTAATATAAAATGTTTTACATTTATTTTAATATTATATAATTATGTTAATTTTATAATACACAATAATTTTTCTTAACTTTATTTCTCTCTTTTACTACATTCCTTAAGGAAGGAAGAAGTAGTTTTATATTTGTGCCACCTTATAATAGTGTGTTAACTAGAGTAGATAATGGCACCTTACCTGTGGTAGTTAGCCTCCAATGATCTTTCCTCTTAGTATTCACTTACTTGTCTCCCATTAAATTTAGGCTGGACTTAGCGGCCAGTTTCTGAGTAACAGAATGAATGAAATAGAAGTAATAATGTGTGACTTTGGAGACAAATTCACAAAGAGCAGTTTGGTAATGCACTCTCTCTCTCTGATCACTTTCTCTGGGATAAGTTAGCTCAAATTATGAGCAACTCTCTGGAGAAACCCAAGTGGTGAACTGAAGGTTGGATGTGAATTCTCCAGCCCAAGAAAGCTTTCAAATGACAACAGCCCCACCTGACATCTTGATAACAACCTTGGGAAGACCCCTAAACCAGGCCAACCTGGATAGAATACTTCCAGTTCCTGATCCTAAGAAATTGTGTGAGATAATAAATGTTTTGTTTGTTTGTTTGTTTGTTTTAAACAGCTATGTGTGGGGATAATTTATTATGTAGAAACAGATAGCAAATATATTACTCATATAAAGCATAACACATTCCCAATATATTAGCTCATTTAATACTTTCAATAACTTGTGGGAAATTATCATGTCTCTTTTTTTGAGTAAGAATATGAATCTTATAGTAAAGGTTAAGGGATACCCATTCTCAGATGCTTTCACTTTATCATAGTTGCTTCTCCTACTAGCTGTTAAAAGAAATTATTACTTCAGAATATCAGGCAATTGAAGTAGGGAAAAGTGTGGCGGCATGTCACAGAATACAGAAGATTACCACCCTTTTAATGTAATGGATTACAATCATACAAATTGATAACTTACTACAGAAAATGCTAGAAGCTGCTTTTAAAATTCCAGAGCAATACATAGAACCATAGCTTTATGGAATATACATATTAAACAATTAGACTGCAGTAGAACAATCTGATTTACCATAGAATTAAAGGCATACACAATAAGAATAGTGGTAGGATAGAAAATATACCTTATTTTCATGAACTCATAAAAATAGAAATCACATTTATCAATCTCTCTAAACTTTAGGAATTTTAAATATTCATGTAACTATGAGCTAGCTTAAATCAATCAAATTCCCTTTTAAATGGCCATTCACTTGGAATTTGAAAGACTGTCATGTAAATATATATAAAAGAGTTATAAATCAGAATGAAGCAAGACTTGTATGAATATGCAAATTGCACAGAAACTTGAAACTCACAGTATTCTACTAATCCAATTACCAGGAAGCTGATTGCCAATCTGATTCAAGTATGTGAGGATGGCTGCCTCATTAAAACTAATGGCTCCCTCTGGTTCGAAATAAGTGGGGTTACCAACTGTTAAATTTTGGTAGCCCAATCAAAAATGCGCTAGCAGCCATCCTAACATAACAACTATTAAAACTCTAAGTACGAAGAATAATTCTTTCTATAACTAAGATTCTGAGAATGAAATGAAAAGGGAAAAACATAAATGGGGCAATAGATAGATAGCATCAAAAGGCTTTTTGGCCAAACAAGATAATAGGTGTGGTATGAGAAAAGCTCTATTTCATCATATTACATAAAACAGAGAAAAGTAAAACTGAACGAAAGAGCAGAGATCCTTTTCTTTTTTTTTCAGTTGATCTCTAATTTTTATGTTTCTGTAGTGCTTAAGTTGAAGTTAAAAAAATACAATAAGATAATAATTATATGTCAAATTCAATCCGGCACTTTACAAATGCCCCAATTATCGCTTTAAACTCAAGGCATCCATTTAAATACTTTAGAAAATATTAACAAAATGTGGATGTATTATGAAATGTCATTTGATAAAATAATTGTGCTTAAAGAGAAGTACCTAAGTTTGGCAAGTTAATAAAATCTGTATCCATCAACCTGACTGCAGAAATTGATTGGTTTCATCTACAGTTCTTCCTTTCCTTTAGTTGACAGTGTCATCTGAAGTAAAAGGACTGATGTGACAGAAACTGCATATTTAAAAAACTCATGGGTAAAATTGCTTACTCCCAGTCCCAGGGATCACTTTAGTTCCTCCATTAGGTGCATAAAAATAGCAGAGAAATGCACAACCTCCAGGACATCTCAGAGTTTTGTGTCTCCCCCGAGAGATGTAAGACAACACCAATACTTAAAGCAGCCCTTGGATTTTTCTTTTCCTGCAACTTCATTAGAATCTTAGCTTCAAAAACTGTGAAAGAACCAGCACTGCAGAAGAGAAAACAGTTTCAACTGCCTGGAATGTATTAGTTTGGAACTGTTATTTTTTTTTTTTTAATTAGCATTTGTTGACTTGAACAATCAAGATGAAGAAAACAATAATTTTATACTCTGGTGAGCAAAGCATTTAGAGGGTCCACTTGTTTCAGTGACAGGAAAATTGCTATGCCACTGACAGATATACTACCAGAAAAGAGAGTTAAACTTAATTTTACATCAAGGCTCAAGTCAACAAACAAGTTTTTGTGTTAGGCTTTGATTGAGAAATGAAACCATGAAAAATCAATAACCTGTTTGAAAGAGTAAAAGATATATTAAAGTGATGCTTGGTATAGAAATGAGTCCTGAGAATCTCATACCAAAAACCAAAGATGTTCTATGATTTTTTTCTACTGATGTACTTTTCAAATTTGTGTGTCATCATTAAAAAAATTTTTAATTTTTTTAAATTGAAATCTGTCAACTAAACTGAAGTTTAAAACTTTCTAACTAGGGGCCCCTGGGTGGTTCAGTCAGTTAAGTGTCCAACTTTGGCCCAGGTCATGACCTCACAGTTCTTGGCTCAGGTCATGATCTCATGGTTGTGGGTTCGGCCCTGCCTCAGGGTCTGTGCTGACAGCTCTGAGCCAAGAGCCTCTGCCCCTCCTCTGCTCACACTCTTTCTCCCTCTGTCTCTCTCAAAAATAAACATAAAAAAACCCTTTCTTTTTAAAAAACGTTTAATGTTTATTCATTTATTTTGAGAGAGAGAGAGAGAGAGAGAGAGAGAGAGAGAGAGACAGGATCTGAAGCAAGCTCCAGGCTCTGAACTGACAGCACAGAGCCCGACCAGGGGCTGAACCTGTATACTGTAAGGTCATGCATGAGCCAAAGCTGGGCATGTCTAGCTAGCTAAACAGAATTATTTAAAATTTTATGGTGAATAGAATTTATAGTGGGACTTTGCATACCTACTATACCTATTCTCTAAATCAGGAATACATAATTATTTATATTATATTTTAATACATATAGTTATTTATATTATTTATATTATAATATTATATTATATTATATTATTTATATCTTTACGACTGAAATATGAATCTTGATAAAATATGCTGTATTTCCTTTATGTTTCTCCTAAGTGGAAAGGTTAGGGGCAAAACAAAAAATATAATTATCCTATTACAAAAGACTATAAGATAAATAACCTAAGTAATAAGAGAATCCTCTGGGAAAATAAACAAATGTGGCACATTTTGGTTCATTTCTGTTCTGACCAGGTAAAGATTGTTTTTCCATAACTTGTTTAAAATGAAAGCTTATGACCCAAACACCTGTGCCAGATTGGTATTTGAGATCACTAATTTGCTGTGCATGATGTCCCTTGGAACAGATGCAGGGGGACAGAAGTGACGAAAATTGTTCTGTTCTGATGGCTGATCAGAGGCTGTTGTAGCCAAGAAACAGGAACAGAGGCTTGGCTGAGAATTACTTACTGCATCAACAGTCTATCATGAAACCAGGCTCAGAAAATACATAGATCATGAATTTATCTGTACTTGAGAGAACCAAATGTCTCTGTGTTTAACTATGGAAACTATCTTCTCTGTGTTATTGAGTAGTTATCATGAGGCAATATAAATTAAACCTACCAAGCAATATACACAGGTATTGCTTTATGAGATGCCATTTGCTGTTGATTTAAGTCTACACAATATCAGTGTCAATAACTTGCTGTAACTATCCAAACAATTATTTGGATTTGATATTCTCAAATAAAGTTATAGCTAAGTGCCGGAGTCCGGCTTCAGCAGGTCCAGGGTTCCCTGAAGGATGGATGGTATCGGTGAGAGAGAGTGAGAAAGCCTCAAGTTTCTCTCTGATCACCAGACAGGCATCTCTGCTCTGATTCTCTAGCTTTATTTATGGTAAAAGGTACCAGGATGAGAAAGAGCAGTAAGATTTCTCATAGATAATATTTACAATTTTCCAGGACATGGGATCTGCAGAAGTTACAATTCTAGTAGTAATGACCATCATAAAAAACCTAGCTATAGGCACTCATACTATAATATGGGAAGAGCAGGTATTTTTTATAAAACCTCAGGTATATCCTTAAGGAAGCGATCTTTAACCAAGAGGCAAACAGCATTGTTTAGTAAAGGTCAGTTTTTTATGAGTAAAGGTTATTAGGCTGTTTATAACTCCAAGAGAAAGTTACCAAAAAAAACAGGATTCCTAGGAGACATAGTGCCTGCTCTCAGTCCCAAGATGATTGATACATTTTATTGCAGTAGTGATTTTTGCAAAGGCATCCAGGCCCAGAAAGTAGTTAGTTATCAGTTAATTGCTGAGCTAGGAGGAAAATGATATGTTGCTTTCCTTAGTCGCATTAGGGTGTATCTAGTTTACTCATCTTTTCCCTTACCAGGTGCAATCATGCTCAGGGACAGGGCAGGGGGACAGGCTGCTCCTAACACTAATAAACAAAACACTCCAAGATTTGGTGCCCAAGCAGAAATGAAAGTTACGAGAGTGTAGATTTTGTTAGCTGTCTGGGGGCAAGAGACCATGCAAACTTGCCGTACCCTCACCAGGAGTTTTCACTCAACCAGTAAGTTCAGCTAGCTCCCAACAGCTAAGTCAGGTTACTATCAGATTTGATAGAATATACATCTATCCCTTAAAAATCAGAGATTTGGTATAACTATCTTACCTATGTGGAGATTCTTAGTACCTAAAGTATTCAAACAGACAGTATCTCATTCAAATCCAAGTATTTAACAAACAGAAAACAACTTTTACTTAGATCGGTGGTTTCCAAAGAAGTCAGTATGCAATCTATAGAAGGATAAGCAAAACTGCTAACACTTTTATTTGTATTTATTTTTAAAACAAAGACTATAAGTTAATAAGAAAAATACTAGGATGTAATAATATGTATTACAAGAATCATAAGCCCCCTTTACTTATTAGAAACAGTCTGTATTTAGGCAGTTGAGTTACCCTGAGAAAAGTGGGAATTTCACAATGGGTAAGCTTGACAGTAATGCTCTCAAAGTTTATCCATGTCTAAGTTGACTTCATTTTCATTTTTAATTATATTTATTCACATGAATGATAAATAAAAATACCAGTAAAATTAAAATACCAGATAAAATAATACCAGCAACTGAGAGAACATGGCTGTATAATTTAAACATGCCAAATAATTCTCATATTTCTTATATGAACTAATTTCTACCCATATCACATGTTTAAAAAAAAAGAAGAAAAAAAGGAATAATTCTAATTGGAGCTTACAACTAATAACTCCATGAATTGCAACCTTCAGTTAAATATTGGAAAAAAAGATGCAGATTATGTTTCCAACCCAGCAAGAGAGGATTGCACTGATAGACACAATATTTCCATCAAAGCAAATCTTTAACCATAGTTAGGAATTTTTAAGAAAGCTTGGAGTTCTAGGATTTTATCGAACAGAATGAGAAAAAGCATGCCTTTCTGAGGGATTGCTTATATTAAGGAAGAAGGAACTGGTGACTGGGAAGGTGAGGGCTAACTGCCCTACACTTGTGGATTCTTCCTCTGCCCTGAATTGGTTTTGCAAGGATAAATAGAGGACTGTCAGCAGTCAGCTCTGGTTACACTACCTCTCACTGGGGAGAAATTCTTTGTTTTCATTATTAACAAGAAAATTTTATGAAATAGAGATTTCATGTGTGACTGCGTGAAACTAAGACTAATGTTGAACTTCACTCTGAATAAAGCTGCAGCTTGAAATATAACTTGTTATATGATGACTTTCATGTTGTCAGTAAGATTTTAAAAAACTGAATATCCAGCATAAGAAGATAAACCTTATAACTAGAGAGCAAGAGTCTTTTTTTGACCATATAAAGTAAATATTTAAGTACTGTTTATTTTTTCTTTATCTCTTTAGGCTCTACATAGTGTTTACCTTATAATGCACATATACCAGTAGAGTAATAGATATATACTCTAAATACACATATTTGGGTTATATGCTTAATAATTTTTATTGGCAGGTGTATGCAATAAAATGTTTTGGAGATTCCTCATCTCCCAACTACATAATAGTGTTTTTAAAGATACATGATGATGTTCAGATTCCTTAATCCTTAGTCTTTACCCACCTTCAGCCTCATTTTTTTCCCTTGTATTTGCTTTAGGCTTAAAAACTTTGTGAAGTTCTTCAGCAGACCAGTTTACTTTCACAACCTGATGCCTCTGTGATGATGGATAACACTAGGGTGCATCAAAGCAAATTCTACTGTTTTTACTGAAATAGGCATACAGTCTTGAAAATCTATTTTATAAAGATCAAAAATTTATGAGAAAGATTAGTATATTTGAAAAAAATGGCTTATTACCCTGTTGTCAAAATCTGAAAATAAATATTAAATCCCCTAGGAACTAAAAGTATAGCAACTTCAAATAAAAGGAAATATAAACTAATATACAATGAAACTAATGAAAAAAATGCCCTCATATTTCATAGGAATCAAAGCAACAAAAAAGAAAATGGCAGATTATATTTAGCATCATTAAAACACTCACAAGTGATATGAATTATTAATTGCAGATTTTATTTTTAAGAAAGCTTGAAGTTCAGGATTTTATCAAACAGAATGAGAAAAAGCATGCCTTTCTGAGGGATTACTTATATTAAGGAGGTAGGAACTGGTGACTAGGAAGGTGAGGGCTAACTGCTTCATCATTTTGCTAATAGAATTCCTTGTAGTTTGTTTGTTTTTAATTTATTCATTTTAGATTGAGAGAGAGGGCATAAGCAAGGGGAGGATGAAGGGCAGAGGGAGAGAGAGAATCTTAAGCAGGTGCCAATCAAGCTCAGCCTAAAGCCTGACTTGGGGCTCAACCCCACAACCCTGGGATCATGACTTGAACCAAAATCAAGAGTTGGATGCTCAACTGACTGAGCCACCCAGGTACCTCATCCCTTGTGTTTTAGCTTATACATAATACATCTAGAGAACACATGTCCCAGGCTCTTTTGCAACTAATTATAACCAGATGACAAAGTCCTATCTAAAGAGAAAGGGAAGTATACAACTTCTGAGTAACATGCTTTAAAGGGATTTGATTTTCTCTACTGAATGGCTCTCCAACTTTGCACGACTGTAACATGAAGGTGGTTATATAGTTCAAATTTGGAACTGGAAAGGCAAGTACACATTCTAAGGAAGAAAATCTGCATCTCTGGGTTGCCAAAGAATTAATCCTTCTATCCCTCTAAATTACATATGGGCTTGGGCTGGGAAATAAGAAAACATTCTATCCTTTTAGAACCACATTTTTGGTATAATGTATCTTACGTTGAGGTTTTTACAGCTGAAACATTATATTACAAAAAATTTCAGGGGCACTTGAGTGGTTCAGCTGGTTAAGTCACTTGATTTTGGTTTAGGTCATGATCTCCTGGTTTGTGGGATCGAGCCCCACAAAAGGCTCTGCACGAACAGCTCAGAGTCTGCATGGGATTCTCTCTCCCTCTCTTTCTGCCCCTCCCCCATGCTCTTGCTCTCTTGTTCTCTCTCTCAAAATAAATAAATAAACAAATAAATAAATAAACAAACAAACCTTTTTTAAAAAATAAAAAAGAATTTCATACTAACACAAAAGAGAACGAGTGTTTCATTTGCTTATCAATCACTTATTAGATACTCAAGGGTTTACTAAATCCCAGGAAGGTGATAAGCTAGTTCCAGCTTTCTGCTTTATCCTCATTTTCCATTGGAAAATGTAAAAGGATAGACTAATATATATAATAACATTATAGAATATGATTACCAAATGACATTAAATATTTTGAAAATATATTGCTCTCAAAATAGATTATTCCATTATTCAATATAAAAATAAACCTATTACATTAAAATGTATATTTAATTTAATTAAAATTGTAGAGATCATAAAAAAATGAAATCTGAGCCATTTAATAGCCCTCTTAAAAATATGATCATACATTATTTGTGAACAAATGAAACTAAGATATTATAGCATTCCAATCAGTAAATACAGATTTATAATAAGGGTATTTTACTATAAATCAATAAACTCAGTTTTATAGTAAAGAATTTTTAAAAGTACTATAGAACAATTATCTTGATTTTTCAATCTGTCTTCTAAGAGAGATTTTAATTACTCTTCAGATACTAAGAGAAAAAAAGGAGATTATGGCATTCTCTTAAT
Organism: Suricata suricatta; assembly: GCF_006229205.1. Classification (NCBI taxonomy): domain Eukaryota; kingdom Metazoa; phylum Chordata; class Mammalia; order Carnivora; family Herpestidae; genus Suricata; species Suricata suricatta. Next base: position 42,156,120 of record NC_043709.1, on the reverse strand, counting down.
TTGTCAGTATTAAGGCACATTTTTTAAAGACTGAGAGAACATATATCACTTCGTAATTCTTGACTTTCATCTATTAATTGAAAGGAAAAGAGTAGCTCTGAGCATTTCTATTTTTATCCACTATCTGTGGCATGTTAATTTAATATTTCTGAGTCACTTAGCTGTGGGCAGGTGGCCGACTCTACATTAGATCACTACTGTAATGTGAACTTGAATAACTGAGTGTCCAAGCCGAGCTGGGAATGTTATACATGAATCTTAAGTAATAAACTAGTGTTAAAGCTGGTTGAAATGATTTGGGATAATGAAAGCAAATGCTAACCTACAAACACCTGTTTTCCATTCATATAGACATGTGCTGCTTTATATTGTACCATACTCCTCTGTACTGTTTACCAGTTCCACAATCCAGGAGTGTATAGTTATTGATGCATATGCATGTGTGTGAGGGTACATGTGCACTCTCACAATATAAGCCAGATTAGGTGGATTTTTATAGAAGACAAAAGAAATTTCTTGTTTACTGTGAGGTACTTTTATGCACTAAAGGCATATATAAGAATTTTCAGAGCAGCCTTATTTATAAAAATAGAAAAAACTAGAATAAACTCACATGGTCATGAATGAACATGTTATTATATAGCCATACAATGGAATGCTGGCAGACAAGATGGAGCAGGAACTTTAAACATGCTAGCATTGTTTGGGCTGGCATCTTGCACTAGCACCACCTCTGATCTGAACAACATGCCTCAGATATTCACTGGTCCTAGAGTGGGGAGATACATGAAGAAGGAGAGACCTAAAACACAGTGTACATTTAGGCCCAAGCAATCCCAACTGAGTGCGCTGTGGCCAGAACTGACTTGCACAACTGTTAATAAAATGTTTAAGTCATTAATATTAGGCAGTGATTTGTTATGTAATATTTTTTAAATAAAATGACATTTTAGTATTTACAGAATAATAAATAATAACATAATATTTTCTATTTGGTGCTTTTTTTGATACCAATAAAGAGTATTTTTTAATAAAGTTCATTTATTTATTTATTTTTGACAGAGAGAGAGAGAGAGAGAGAGAGAGAGAGAGAGAGAGAGAGAGAGAGAATCCAGTGCCAAGTCTGACGTGGGGCTTGAACTCATGATTTTGTGAGATCATGACCAGATCTGAAATCAAGAATAGGTCGCTTAACTGATTGAGCCACCCAGGCACCCCAAGTGTATTTTCTTAACAAATTGCCCATTTAATTAGATAGCCTAATTTATTTTATAAAGCCTTTGTTACTTTTGTTTTATCTTGTTAATATTTGCAGAATGTAAAAATATTTCCTTTGATATACTAAAAACTGATTATAAGTGTATTTTCTTTCTTTTTTACTTTATCATTGACTAGTCTCAAAAGAGACTGAAAAATTTTATCAGCCTTAGAAAATTATTTTTATGTGTCTTAATGAGACTTCCCATAGTATGGTTGTGGTCCAATTCAATATTTTATATCATCTCTTGCCTTTTATTTCTTTCCTCCTATTTTATTTTATTT
>NC_043709.1:42153323-42154478 GCF_006229205.1 Suricata suricatta | reverse complement strand
AACTGCACTATTAGTATTCATTTCAGAAAGAAGCAGATATAGAACAACAGCAAAATTATCACTGATAAAGGAATGCATAACATGGTGATAAAGTGCTCGATTCTCTAAGAAGAATTAGCATATATATACCTAATAGCAGAGCATCAAAATATATGGCACAAAAACTGCTAGATCTTCATGGAGAAGCAGAAAAATTCACTGTTATACTTGGAGACTTCATCATTCCTGTATAATTAACAGACATAGCAGGCAGAAAATCCATGGTACAGCTAATCTAAATAGCATTATCAAACAATTTGATCTAATTGACATTTATAGAATCCTCCATTTAACAACAGCAGAATTTGTATTCTTCTGATCCACATAAAACATTCATCAATATAGACCAGAAAAGCATACTATGGTGCAAAAATAAAAGTAAAAACCACCTAACAAATGGAAGCTTCTGCAGTGATATTAATAGAAACCATAAAAACCATAACTAGAGATTTAAAAAGATACATTATAAGGAAAGGCATATGAATACATAATTATATTAGGGAATGTTTATACAAATCTTTCAGCAACTGATAGAACATTGATGTAATGTCAATGATAATTTAGAATATTTAGGAAGTGAGTAACAGTTAACTAATTGTATATAAGAAGTTGCACTTAAAATATATAATTTATTTTTGAGCAAACAGAAATATAGACATATTGATGACATGCTGGAATTTTGGGGAAGAAAAATTATAGCCTCAAGTATATACTTTAGGAAACTAAGACTGAAAGAAAGCAAAAATGAACACAAATAAAATAGAAGGAAAGAAATCAGGAAATTAGAGAAATTAATAAAAATATGGAAACAAATGAAAATGAAAATACAACAATCCAAAATCTCTGGGACGCAGCAAAGGCAGTCCTAAGAGGAAAGTATATTGCAATCCAGGCCAATTTCAACAAAGTAGAAAAAGCACAAATTCAAAATCAAACAGAGCACCTACTGGAACTAGGAAGGAAGCAGCAAGAGCACCCCAAACCCAGCAGAAGAAAAGGAATAATAAAGATCAGGGCAGAAATAAACAATACAGAATCCAAAAAAACGGCCGAGCAGATCAATGAAACCAAGAGTTGGTTCTTTGAAAAAATAAACAAAATTGATAAACCTCTAGC
>NC_043709.1:42148853-42153223 GCF_006229205.1 Suricata suricatta | reverse complement strand
TTTTTTTAGGATTTTATTTTTTAGTGCTTGAATCTTCAACCCTGAGATTGAGTCACATGCCCTACCAACTGAGCCAGCCAAGTATTGCTAAATGGTATTGTGTGTTTAATTTCACATCCCACTTATTCATGCTGGCATATAGGAAAGCTGTTGACTTTTGTATATTAACCTTGTATCATGCAATCTTACTATAATTACTTATTCCAGGAATTTTCTTATTAATTCTTTGGACTTTCTACATAAATTATTATGACATCAGTGAGAAAAGACTGTTGTAGTTCTTCCCTGCCAATCGATATACCTTTTATTTCCTTTAGTATTTTATTGCATTAGCTAGAACTTCCAGTACGGTGTTTAAAAGGAGCAGTGGGAGGGGACATCTCTGCCTTGTATCTCTTTATAGTGAGAAAGCTTCAGATTTCTCTTTGTTAGGGGTATGTTAGCTGTAGATTTTTGGGGAGTATTATTTATCAAGTAGAGATGTTTCATTCCATTTCTAGTTTACTGAGTTATTTTTAATCATGAATAGATGTTGGCATTGTCAAATATTGTTTCTGTATCTATTGATATGACTGTGTTTGTTTCTAACCTGTTGCTGTGATGGAGTATGTTCATTGATTTTCAAATGTTGAATCAGCCTTCCATAAATCTTACTTGATTGTAGTATATAATTCTTTTTATACATTGTTGGCTTAGATTGGATAATAGTTTGTTTAGAATTTTTGTATCTTTGGCCATAGGAGATATTAGATTTTAGTTTTCTTTTAAGGTTTTTGTCTCATTATGGTATTAGAGAAATTCTGGCCTCATAGCATGACTTTCAAAGTGTTTCCACTGGCTTTATCTTTTGAAAGAGACTGCAGAGAATTGGTTTAATTTCTCCCTTAAAGCTTTGGTAGAATTTATCAGTGAACCCATCTGGACCTGGTGCTTTCTGTTTTTGAAAGTTACTAATTATTGATTCAATTTGATTTAATACATATATAGGCCTCGTTAAGTTGTCTATTTATTTTTGTTTGAGTTTTGGCAGGTTTTATCTTACAAGGAATTGATACTTTTCATCCTGGTTATTAAATTTGGGGGTATAGAGTTATCCCTAGTATTCCTTTATTATCCTTTTAATGTCCATGACATTTGCAGTGCTGCTTTTTTTTTCCTTTATGATATTAGTAATCTATGTACTTTTTTTATCCTTTTTAATCCTTATTGATTTTATTGATTTTTAAAATTTTTTTGTTTACTTGATACTTATAATGGAACTACTGGATTTAATTTCATTGGTTTTCAGTCTAATTTTAATGATTTCTTGCTTGGGACTTAATTTGCTCTTCTTTTCTAGTATTCTAAGGTGAAAATTCTGGCAATTGATTTTAGATCTTTTTCTTCTCTAATATATGCATTCAAAAATATTTTTTAATGTTTTATTTATTTTTAATACAGAGAGAGACAGAGCATGAGAGGGGGAGGGGCAGAGAGAGAAGGAGACACAGAACCGGAAGCAGGCTCCAGGCTCTGAGCTAGCTGTTAGCACAGAGCCTGACGCGGGGCTCAAACCCACGAACGTGAGATCTGACCTGAGCCGAAGTCGGAGGCTTAACCGACTGAGCCACCCAGGCGCCCCATCTCTAATACATGCATTCAGTGTTACAAGTTTTTCCTCTAGCCAATGGTTTTGCTGCAACCCACAAATTTTCATAAGATGTGCTTTCATTTTCTTTTATTTGGGGGTGCCTGGGTGGCTCAGTCGGTTAAGCATCTGACTTCAGCTCAGGTCATGATCTCACAGTTAGTGGATTTGAGCCCCATGTTGGGCTCTGTGCTGACAGCAAGCTCAGAGCTTAGAGTCTGTCTTCAGATTTTGTATCTCCCTCTCTCTCTGACCCTCCCCTTCTCATGCTGTCTTTCTCTGTTTCTCAAAAATAAATAAAACAAAAAATTTTTAATATTTTAAAATTTTGATTGAGACATGTTTTATGACTCATATTTTGTTTAGAAGTATATTGTTTAATCTCCAAGTATTTTGTGATTTTCCAATTATCTTCTTGTTTCTGATTTCTAGTTTAATTTTATTGTAGTCTGAGAGAAGACATTACCTGATTATTATTCTTTTAAATGTGTTAAGGTGTGTTTTATGGCCCAGAATGTAGTCTTTCGTGGTGACTATTGCAAGAGAAAATGTATACTCTGTTTTGTTAGATGAAGTAGTTAAATAGATGTCATATCCAACTGATTTGTGTTGTTGCTAAGTTGAACCATGTTCTTTCTGATTTTCTACCTATTCAATCTGTTCTTTTCTGATACAGGGGTATTGAAGTCTCTATGTCTCCTTGTGGTCCTATGAGTTTTTGCCTCCCATATTTTATGCTCTGTTTTAGGCACAAACACATTGAGGATTGTTATTTTCGTGGAGAATTAACCCTTTTAACATTGTGTAATGACCCTTTATATCTCTGATAACTACTTACTCTGAATTAGGCTCTGTCTGGAATTAATATGTCTACTCTTGCCATTTTTAAATTAATACTATTTTAAATTAATAGTAAATCTTTCTCCATCCCTTTGCTTTTAGTCTCATTTGAATTTATATATAAAATGGGTTTCTAATAGACAATACATAGTCTCCTTGCTAGTAGCATACCTGGAAAGGACAAATGCAAGGAGATTCAGCCTTAACTCAACTCATCTGTTATTAATTTCAAGAGTTTAACATCTGCCAAATAGAATTAATTATCTAAACATGAAAAATCACAAGAAGGGAATTACCAGGTGTCAGCAGAGACATTAGTCAGAAGAATTAGGCCCTAGTATTCAGTTACAGAAATGTCAGATTTATAATATGAGCAGAGTCTATTTCAAATGTTTTAAGTGATAAAAGAATTAATTGATAACACACATAATTATAAAAATGACCAAGTGGATTTTATAATATCATGAATTTTATTATCTAGGTATTAAAATACAAAAAATTTAAATGAATGAGTTAAATTACATACTCCACCCTAGGTAAAGTAGAATTCATGATTAGAATTTGGGGAAATTACTTATAACGTAGTAAAATGAGACAAACTTTTGGAATAAAAGGTAATAAAGATGGAGACATGAGGATAGAGAAGAGTCTAACAAAGATAATTATCGCATCTCACCCTTTTGGCTAAGATTAAATGTAACATAAAAGCAATTAGATGAATTAATTACATGTTAAAGGATTAGCCAACGTAAGGAGAGAAGAGGCAATGTAATAAGAAATAATAGCTTAGGATTTCATAGAATTGATGACAAATATGAAGGCTCATATAGAAAACAAAGTAAGATTCCAAGAGCAAGCTAACATGTTGTGGTACCATGTCTTCATCATTAAGAGAGTGAAACAGAAGAGATTAGAGAAAGACAGTTCATTAAAGAAAGACAGCAAGACTTTTAGTATGGTTGCTCTACTTCTCTGGCTCAAAAGTACCAGTTAGAGGCTATGCAGTCAATGACTCAAACCACACTTGAAGAACATGAGGCAAAAGGCTCAGAACCTTTGGTACCTGACAGTGAAGAACCAGTACCCCTTCCTGAGTAGTAAGAAGTTACAATCATTCTATGGTAACCTTGATCTACTTAGTTGCCTATGTAACTCATTACAGAAATAGCTCAGCATCAAAAGACAGATAAGCCTGGAGTTTGGAACAATGTGCAAGGCCATGCAGGATATTACAGGATCATGGAAGACTGCCTCTTCCAGCATGGGAAGCCAGAGAATTGAAGTAACACAAATTATTTTGCAGCAAACGAAGTAATCCATAGGACAATGGAATGGTTTATTGATATCATGTAAAAAAAAGTGCCTCTAGAATTCTAAACAGTATAACATCTTTCAAGAATAAGAACAAAATAAGATTTTCAGATAAATGAAAGCCTACATATTTCATTAGTAACACAATTTCATTTGGTAACATGCTAGAAGTTGAAATTTCAGGAAAAGAAATAAGGTAAAAAAATATAAGAAAGGAAACTGGTAGACTTTGGTCTAAAAAAATAAATATTTATATAAAACAATAATATGTAACTTTGAAATTAAATATGTGGAGTAATTATCAAATACAATATATAAAGAGAGGAGAATGTTTGGAAATTGCCAAGGAAAAGTCAGAGCCTTTCAAAAGTTCTCTACTCATGGAAAATACATCAAAGTTTGGGGTGAAATATAGACATTGGGGCAAACAAACATGATATCCCAAAGATAATACTAAAGAGTGTTCATTAAGCAAAAAGAAACTTCTCTAAGATAGAAGGTTAGAGATGCAAAAAATAGAGCACAATGAACATGGCAAGTACATTGATTATACTGACTATAAAATAAAAGTAGTAATGTTTCTGAGACAATA
>NC_043709.1:42134014-42148753 GCF_006229205.1 Suricata suricatta | reverse complement strand
AGAGAGAGAGAGAGAGAGAGAGAGAGAGAGAGAGAGAGAAACAGGCTCTTAACAATAGAGAACAAACTGATGGTTACCAGAGGGGAAGAGGGTGGGGGAATGGGTCAAATAAGTGATGGAGATTAAGGCATGCACTTGCTGTGATGAGAACCAGGTGTTAAATTGTTGAACATTATTGTACACCTGAAACTAATATTACACTGTACGTTAACTAACTTGAATTCAATAAAAACTGTAAAAGAAAAATGAAATTCATATTGTACTTAAAATCTAGTAAGTCCTCATTTGCTCAAAATAAAACCCAGTGTTTCTGCTTCACCCTCCCATCCAAAAACATGGTCTATACAGCTCTCATAAACCAGCACAGAGTTAAGACTCAGATTTCATTTTCTAGCATTATTCTTCTTTTGGAATTTCAGTCACACAAACTTTCTGGAAGTTAACTAGAAATATCAAAGGGCCCATGTCAGGGCCTTTTGATTTGCTTTTCCTTATTCCTGACTTGCTCTGTAACATAATTTTGAACTGTGCTGAAGTAACAACTTATCACTGAAGCCTATATAGGTCTTGGAGTAAAGTCAACCTGGGGCAGAACCCCTGAAAACAAACAATGGATATGTGATATGAAATGAATAAGCCACCAAAGCAGATATGTTACTGTACCATAAAGTAGTCCATGTGCTTTGATACAAGATACTATATAACAGTCTCTATTGTTATCCAAGTCTTGTCATTAATATCATGATTGATCTGCACATTATCATTTATAGATCCTATTTTAAACTGGTTTAGTAATCCAGAAGTATCCAGGAGTACTCTAACAAAGTATTATTAAGCACCTTATAATGATCATCTGCTTTTATCATTTATCACCTAATATCACATGAAAGAACAGTGCCACTCTGTTAGCATACATTATTAGTACTCAGGTGGGCAAAAAGGGATTTTAAAGAAATTTAGGCTGTTATCAGTTGCAAATCTTCTTTTAAGATCTTCCTCTTTAAGGAAAATTATGCAATTTAAGCCTTAGCTCAATTACATAAATAGTGTTCAAGAATACTTCTCAATGTGTATCTCTCCAGTTGTTGCTGAATACTTACTAACCTACCTAGATGTAGAAGTTGTTCTCTACTAAGAAGGTATTTTAACCCTCCCAGGACAGTATATTTTTTTTTCTTAATTTAGACCTAGTTCCCTGGGGTAATAAATGTAGTACTTGAAAATCGTTCTTTTGTGAAGTAACTAAGACAGTAGAAGTGCTTTATCAAAGAATACAGTATTATAAACAAGGGGGAAATTATAATACATTACAACAAAAATATAAAATTTTATTTATTTATTTACTTTTTTAAAATTTTAAATTTTATTTATTTTTGTGAGAGATAGAGACAGAGTATGAGCAGGGGAGGGGCAGAGTGAAGGGAGACACAGAATCCAAAGCAGGTCTCAGGCTCTGAGCTGTCAGCACAGAGCCCAATGCGGGGCCCTAAATCACGAACCACCAGATCATGACCTGAACCAAAGTCAGAAACTTAACCAACTGAGCCACCCAAGCAACCCATGAGATATAAAATTTTTAAATTGATCAAACTCTACAAAAATATTCTTATATTCACATTAATGATTGGTATGGGCATATTTAAATATAGTGGATCTTGATTCTGTGGAGATCTGTACAAATGAAGGAGCACTGTCCTAAATCTATACAATTATGGTTTGTGAGGATAAGACAAGTCTATTTCTTTTTAAAATTTTTCTAAATTAACTTTATTTATTAACTTAATTATAAATTAAGGGACATAGAAAGAGAAGAAGGGAGAGAATCCCAAGCAGGCTCAGCACTGCCAGCACTGAGACCTCCCCCCGCTCCCCCCCACCAGGGCCCAAATTCATAAAACTGTGAGACTATGACCTGAGCCAAAACCAAGAGTCAGTTGCTTAACCAACTGAGCCACCTGAGTGGCCCTTTTTTTAAAAATGTTTTTTAAAATTTATTTTGAGATAGAAAGTACAACAGTGGGGAAGGGCAGAGAAAGAGTGACAGGGAGAATCCCAAGCAGGCTCAGCGAGGAGCCCAAAGTGGGGCTCCATCTCATGACCATGAGATCATGACCTGAGCCGAAATCAGGAGTCAGATGTTTAACCGCCTGAGCCACCAAGGTGCCTGCAAACAACTGTATTTCTAAAATATTTCCTTTGATGTATCTAAAATATATTTCTAGTTGAGATACTGTTTTCTGAAATTTAAGCATTTGCAGAATGGGTCAGAACTTGGAAAGTCATTTCTACCTGGCAGGAAAAAAATAAAACCTGTATTTGTGGGATGAGAGCGATGTCAGAGAAGTACTTCTAATGAGACAGGGTGACCTAGAACTTAATGACATAAATGTACAAATGCTGGGCCTAGATACAGAAAAAAATTCAGATATAGACAAGCAAAAGGTTGATGCAAGTTTTATAGACAGTAGGGAGTTTTCAATTGGGAGCTTCTGACTGGTGATGTATTTGGCTCAAGTCCATTTACTAATATGGATCAAAATATATATTTTTTGTATACTTAGAAGTAGGAGGAATTAAGAAGAGCTAATTCTTTAAATGATAAAGGAAAAATAGTCACTCATGGTACCTGAAAAAGAGTAGTGTTTAGTCATTTCTGGGGTCTGGACAATGCTATTGTTTTTGTCTGTGGTTGTTTTTGCAGGCTCAAACAAGATAAACAATTGGTTCCCACTTTTTTTTGGCCCACTGATCCACCATGATCCTAGTGGCCCTACTAAAATTGTCTCCAGAGAAAATAGTCCAATTCAACAAGGCCATGGCTTAGCTGTTAGTGCAGTAGTCAAGGGCTATGTTTTCTACCTGTCTCTTCATAAATTTCAAACTTAATATTAAAGATTATCTATTTTCCCTGATACATTTGTCTATATAGCAACTATGAGAAACCTGAATTTATGCAGATTCAATGTTCTTTTTTATATTCTTAATTTTTTACTTTTGTGTATCTAAAAATATTGTATAGGTGTGAGCATTCCTAACCACTTTATTTGGATTTTTTTCTCATGATCCACTGAAGGACATACATTATCATTAGAGCTTAAATACTGAAATTTGAAAATATACTAAAATTCCTAGCAAGTTACCATAAATGGGTTTTAGTTTCCTCAACCACAAAATAAGGAGAATAAAACCAATATCATATCATAAATTCTGTTGAGGTTATTCTCTATACTAATGGCTTGTATCTTACTTTAACCCTCATAAAAACCTTTAAAAGCTTAATAATATACTCATTCCCACTTATCTTTATTTAAAAATAAGTAGAAATTATCTCTCATAAGGGCCCTAATAACATTCTTGATAAGTTGTAATTGTTACATTCAATGAATCAAAAATAAACAATTGTCCTTTGAGGTCCAACTTATCATTTCTGAAATTAAAAAATTTCTGAAATTAGATGGTAGGCATCTTTAAAAATATCTCATTCTTATTAGGTTTCTTGCCAAATGTTTCAGACATCATTAAATTAGAAAGTATAAAAAATGCTATAAGTCTGAAGTAATGGCAGATAAATCCTTTAGTATTATTTTAATCATCAATGATTGAAGGCAGGCATTTTTAATCGAAGCTTAACCAGTTCTACTGAAATTTAGTCTCTGGATTATTTCTGATATTTGAGGCCAAAAGGAATAATTGAGATCACTTAAAATTTGTGTATCTCAGGGCACCTGGGTGGCTCAGTCAGTTAAGCGTCTGGCTTCGGCTCAGGTCAGATCTCAGGTACGTGGGTTCGAGCCACATGTCGGGCTCTGTGCTGACAGCTAGCTCAGAGCCTGGAGCCTGCTTCAGATTCTGTGTCTCCCTCTCTCTCTGACCCTTCCCTGCTTGCGCTGTCTCTCTCTGTCTCTCAAAAATAAATAAAAACCATAAAAAAAATTTGTATATCTCATTCATACGTTTTTAAAAGTATACTTTACTTTTTAGAAGAGTTTTAGGTTTCCAGGAAAACTGGAAAGAGCACATAGAGTTTACATCTATCCCACACAGGCTTTTTCTCCATAACTAACATTTTACATTAGTATATTTGTTACAATTAATGTACAATTAATGTAATGTAATACTGATATCTTAATAGTAACGAAAGTCCATTCTATAGTTCTCTCTATAGTCATAGAGATTTCCTTAGTTTTTATCTAATGTCTTTTATGTTCTAGTATCTCATTCAGGACTGAGATATATTAACTTAACTATATTAACTTAGTAAATTCAGGACTATGAGGTATATTAATTAACTATATTAAGTTATTTGTCATTTATCCCTAGGCTCCTGTAATTAGTTTAATTGTCCCTCTCCCCCCAAAAATTGTTGAAATCCTAACACCCAACACTTACGAAAGTTAGGGTCTTTAGACAGGCAATCCAATTAAAATGAAGTCATTAGAGTGGGTCCTATTCCAATATGACTGGTATCCTTATTTTTAAAAAGGCAAAAATCAAGGTTATGCTTCTACAAGCCAAGGAATGCCAAAGATTGTTAAGAAACCAACAGAATTTTTGAGAGAATCATGGAATTGACTTTTCCTCGTAGGCCTTACAAGGAAACAATCCTGCTGACATCTTGATCTTGAGTTCTAATCTCCAGAGTTGTGAGACCATAAATTTCTGTTGTTTACATCACTCAGTTTGAGCCACTTTGTTAGGACAGGCATAGCAAACTAACACAGCTCCTCTTGTCTATAATAGTTTCTAAGATTTTCTTGTTTTTGATGAGTTTGACAGCTTTGAGGAATACTGATTAGGTAGGGACTTTGAAGGATGCTTGAAATTTGTCTGGTGTTTTCTCAAAAATGAACTAATGTTATAGGTCTTTGAGAGAAAGGTAACAAAAATGAAAGCTGCTTGTGTCACATTAATACTAAGATTACATATTGTCACCATTATTTTTCAATGCTGATCATGAATCTCTTCCCCTCCTTTTCACACTGTCCTCTAAAGTAATTCAATATGCACAGGTTAAACTTAAATTACTCTCTCCTCTTCAAGAGCAATATCACTGTATAAATTATTTGGAATTCCATTTCACATAAAATTTATACTATTTTATTCCTTTTTTTCCCACACTGTTACAGATTTGGCCATTGGGAACATTTTAAGTTGGCTCACATACCCCTTCACAACACAATCCCATTAATAAATTAACTGTTTTTCCTTTGAACACTTTCTTACTTTCTGGTACTATAGATGATCCTGGGCTATCTTGTAATTTTCCTGAGCCATACAGTCAGCCACTTTTCTTTTTTTTTAATTAGTTATTTTTCAGAGGCTATGACTCATTTTATTAGAGAATGATATTAGATAATGATAATACAGTGGTACCTACAGACAATAGAATATTATACAGGACTTAAAAAAATGAGATCTGAGCCATGAAAGACATAGAGAAACCTTATATGCATATTAGCAACTGAAAAAAAAGTCTGTAAAGGTTAAATGCTGCATGATTCCAACTATATGGTACTCTGAAAAAGGTTAAACTATAGAGATAATAAAAAAGATCAGGGTTGTGAGGTGGGATGGGGTCTGGTGGGGAAAGATGAATGCACAGAGCACAAAAGATTTTTAAGAGCAGTAAAAATGCTCTGTAATATATTATAATGATGGTATTTGTCATTGTACATTAGTCCACATCTATAAAATGTACAATAACAGCAATGAACTATAATGTAAACTATGGACTTTGAGTGATAATGATGTGCCAATGTAGGTTCATTCCTAGTAGGAAAAAATAAAAATGCCATTCTGTATAGTGATGTTAATAAGGAAGGCCTTACATGTGTGAAGGCAGGGGCTATGGGAAGTCTCTATACTCCCCTATCAATTTTGATGTATACCCAAAACTGCCTAAAAAAAAAAAGTCTTTTAAAAAATCTTATGAATAAAGTTGAGGGTCTTAACAATCCTCTAATTTTTATTTATAATCTCAATATAATATGATACTTTACCTTAAGTAGCTATGCAATAAAAGTTATTGAATAGACTGTCATGAACAAAACATATTTTGACCTAATTTTAAATAATCAAAGGCATTCCCAGCTCGCAATTCATTGCTTGCACATAACAGTTTTCAATAATATACTTTTTTTAAATTAATGAATATAGTAATGAATAAACTTTCCATTTTATTCTTACATTTACAGAATCTCACTCAAAACAGGTATTCTATGATTTCTCGGTTCAATACTGTTATTCTTCTGACACCTCCATTCATAAAATATGTGTTGTCCTAGTCATAGAAAAAGATCTCTGGGAGGAAAAAGCTGCTGAAATCTCTTTAGAATTACATTAATTATATCCCTAAATTCCCTAACATCTCATGTTTGAAGTAAAAAGCTCAGAGTTTACATAATTCTTTTCAAATATTCTTAAAAAAAAAGGTAAAAAATACTAAAATTTATGTGGTCTTTTCACTTTTAGTCTTTTCACTTAGTAGTCTTATTTTTTATTATAAGGCAACTAAAATTATTTTCTGCTAAAAATTATTAGTACTACTGAGGAGAGATTAACCAGAAAATGAAATATTATCCTTAATAAGTTATATTCAAACCAGTCAGTAATGTCAATATAATTTTTTTCTCTTTTATAATCTTCTGCATATAAGAAATTTAGCTAAGAGAAAAGATGCTTGAATTTATACTGAGGTATAATCACCTTGAAGTAACTTCTCTTTACCAATAACAATTTTGATACAAACAGGGGCCAATGGGTCACTGTGATATTTCCTTTAGTGAAGCAACCAAAATTAATGTCCTCCACAAGACTCAGTAACTGATAATTCTTGTGGTTGAAACACATTTCATTAGAAATAAGGATTTCCAAATTGTGTTTGACTGCACCAACATCCAGGAAAATAGAGGACCTACTCCTTTTTTTTTTTTTAGGGTTTTTTTTTTCATAGTTTATTGTCAAATTGGTTTCCATACAACACCCAGTGCTCTTCCCCATACGTGCCCTCCTCCATCACCACCATCTCTTTCCACCCCCTTACCCTTCAACCCTCAGTTCGTTTTCAGTATTCAATAGTCTCTCAAGTTTTGTGTCCCTCTCTCTCCCCAACTCTTTCCCCCTTCCCCTCCCCCTGGTCCTCCATTAGGTTTCTCCTGGTCTCCTGTTAGACCTATGAGTGCAAACATATGGTATCTGTCCTTCTCCGCCTGACTGTTTTTGCTTAGCCTGACACCCTCGAGGTCCATCCACTTTAGAGGACCTACTCTTAAAGAAACTATTAAGAGAGGAGACATTTCAATCTGTTTCTAGCTTTTATTTATAGTCACCATATTTTTCGGTCTATATCTCATATGTTTTTTCAGAGCACTTCTGAATACCATAAGTTATTCATACAGTTATTTAATCATTAGCCTTGAGGAATGCAAACTACAATTCCTATTTTCACTTGAAGGATCAGATTTACTATATAGGATATATGTAGAAATGTGCCTTAGACATAGGTGGCTGGGTATGCAGGAGAGTCCGTTTAGAGAGTATCTTATTCAATGTCTTGGCTCTGCAGACCTCTCTGGTATCATGCCCTTTTCCATACCCAGCAGTCCTCTTTCCTTAAGTCAGTGCAAAGTATAGCAAATTCGAAATAAAAAGATGGAAATTTTGTCAAAGGTGCAAAAGCTGGAAAGCTAGTAGTGCCACTCCAAGGGGTCAAGATGATATCTGGTTTTCTTTTTCTGAGAACTTAGCTAAAGTACTGTGTTTCTTGACTTCCCCAGATAGGACTAGTCCCTGAAAGAATAGGCCTTACTAGTGAAAAGAAGTCCACAAGAATAGACATGTATTTGTTTTCAGGATATAACTATCAAAAGGACTGGAAATGCTCCATTTCAGGAAAACTGAAGTCTGGTGAATCAAGAAATCTGCTGTACCTCAGCACACCTGTGTAGGAATGCAAAACCATAATTGGGAATAATTTACAATAACCTATCACAGATACCACCATCCTGTAAGGACACATGGATAGACTCTTCCTTCAGAGAGGAATTGAAAGGTTGCTTGGAAAATATAAGAAAATTATGAGAAAAAGTTAATGAAGTTAAATATTAAATGGTACAATTCTTTCACCATAGGGATAATGTTACTATAAAGCAACAAAAAGAGATGAATAGTTCAGCTACTGAGCTCTAAGCAGGTTGAGACTCCTATGACCCAAAGAATATTAGAAAGAATTTAAATTAAAATCTTTAAAACCTTTGAAGGTCCAACAAAATATATCTTTGGAACTACATTCAGCTTCTTCCCCACTCCCAGTTAATATTTAAGTAAAAGGAAAAACAAAATATTTTAAAATTCTTTGCAGGAATAATCAACTCCATCCACCAACCCATAACATACTTGTAGTTATCTATTTGTACCTTGGCATATGGGGATTTGGAATTATATATTTTAGGTTTCTTGAGTGCACTATTACTAGCTATGGCTAATAATTCTGCCTGTAGACATGTTAACATAATCAGTTGACAGTGTTACTGTGGTCTTGGGGCTAGACTCTCTTTCAGGTGACTTTTCTATCCTTCTTTTGAACCTCTATGCAGTGCATTTGTAGTTATGGATATTTCTAATTGATTAAGCAATATTTTTCAAATTTATAGAAAACACCACTCTACACTTCCAGTCTAAAAATAAGACACTGAAATATGGCCCAAATATGACATTTTTGTAGCATTTTAAACAACTACTATCCTGTTACAGCATTTAGAAGTTTGTAAGCAGAATCTCAATTCATCTGTTTTCATCCAATATCCAAATACCTGGCCCCACAAAAAGCTTAGAAAATGATGTGGAAACATCTTTGTAGACTGGAGACACTAGGTAACAGCCTGCTAACCAGAAAAATGATTGGCCCAACACTTGTGATATTAAATCCTGGTGGGTTGCATCTGCAACTTCAGAGATTTTGCCATCAAATTTCCTTACTACAGACAAAAAAGTAGTAAAAAGCAAGCTAAAATCCTACAGATAACCATCTAAAAATCAGACTTTTTAAAATATCAGTTATATTTTAATAATATAAACACTGGTAAAGCTGCATCCACTGTTCTTTAAAGTGGGAATGCATTTTTTAAAGCTCTTGTGGGTTGCTTAATCCTCCGGTTACCAAGCATCTACTAGACCATAACAACTGTCCTAAGTTCATGCTTCTTATTCCATTAAGTGGTGCACACAAAAGCTCTCAATAAAATATAATTTATACTGATAATAAAGTACTGTTTAAGATGAATCCACAATAATGGTTATTAACAGGGATGGTACATAGTATGAGAATATTAAAACTTAATGAATACATATTAAATATCTGGAGCACTGACAAAACAATAAAAAGTAAGCTATAATGATAAAATTCCAGGCACTCTGAAAAATGGCTAAATTTGTATTGTTCAGGATATTCAACCTTCATGTAACTGTTACTAATTCTCAGTGAGTAGATGCAGAGCTTTACAAGGAAGAAAATCCACAAAATAATTGGTATTTCAATATGAGTTCAGAGAATTTCAAACCATTTGACATGGTGAAACTATATAGAAAAATTTGAAAAATATGTAATACATAATGAAAGTATGAATTTATTTTTAAAGCAAATTGTCAAGAATTGTAATTGACAAGTTATATGCAAGCAACAGCAAGAACAAACTCTATCAAAGGTTTATCAATTCCTCAACTTATTGAAGTCTTATGTAAGGATCTATCCAATATTAAATGAAATCTTATTTAACCCTCCTACACAGTTGGTGGGAATGTAAACTGGTGCAGCCTCTCTGGAAAACAGTGTGGAGATTCTTCAAAAAACTATCAGTAGAACTCCCCTATGACCCAGCAATAGCACTGCTGGGGATCTACTCAATGGATACAGGAGTGCTGATGCATAGGGGCACATGTGGTTTATATATACAATGGAATACTACATGGCAATGAGAAAGAATGATATCTGGCCATTTGTAGCAAAGTGGATGGACCTCGAGGGTGTCATGCTAAGTGAAATAAATCAGGAAGAGAAGGACAGATACCATATGTTTTCACTCATAGGTCTAACGGGAGCTATGGGACCATGGGAGGTGGAAGTGGGTGGAAGAGTTAAGGAGAGTGAGCAAATCATGAGAGACTTGAATACTGAAACAAACTGAGGGCTGAAGAGGAAGCGGGGAAGGGCAGGGGAAGGGAGGTGACAGTCATGGAGAGGGGCACTTGTGGAAAAGAGCACTGGGTGTTATCTGGAAAACAACTTGGTAATAAACTATTTAAAATAAATTTAAAAGAACTAAAAATATTTTTATAACTTCATTATGTACCAGAAAAGTGATACTTTTTTCACTTTGCATCACTTTATTTATGACTTCTTCAGGCAATATTTGATCTCTCCAGACAGAACAGTTTCATTCTTTGCTTATGAGCCTGTTGTTTTTTATTTTTCTTTTTTATATTCTATATTGGCTCTACCAATTTACATTCCCTCCAATAGTGTACAAGAATTCCCTTTTCTCTACATCCTCACCAGAATTCATTATCTCTTCCCTTCTTGGCAGTAGACATCCTAATAGGTATAAGGTGATATCACTGTGGTTTTGAAATACATTTCCCTGATTGGTGATTTTGAGTACCTTTTCATGTATATATTGGCCATTTGTATTTCATATTTGAGAAAATGTCTATTCAGTTATTGCTGGGAGCCGCACTGGCCTTACCGGATGACATGGTCACAGTAAGGAAATGGCAGATGTTGCACGGCTCCTGCCATGAGAGGTGGAAACTGGCATCTCCTTCTGCTACTACTGCTCATGTGAAATTAAGCCTGTTGCTATTGATTAGGCCTCACAATGTTCCAAATCAGACTGATATTCCCCACACAGATACCTCATGGGAAGAAACATATTCCCTCCTCTATAAAGAGGAAGTTAGACAAAGCACTGCCGATGTTTGTCGAAAGGCTCTTCTGTTGAGCTTCACAAACTTAAGACATGGATAATAAAGGGGGTTAAAGAACACAAAAATAATATTTACTCTGGCCCGGAGATAAAGAGCCTAATTTAAGAATAAGAAACAAACAAGAGCCAGGCATAAGTTACTGCGCATACATATGCTAATTTGGTGCCCATTATGAGGATGGGTAAGAGTAGTTACAACTTAAACTCATATGCAAAGGCTGGCCAGTCTAGGGCACCTATGGCGCTTATACCTTCAACATCTAAGAACAAGGTTGACAAAAGGTTTATTTAACTAACCATCGCAAATACATTCTTCTTCTTGTGAGCCAAATAGAATGCCTCCTAGCCCTGTCTGTTACTAAATTTTAGCATCACGGTTATAAAATGTGTTTGCTATCTGCTCCTCACTAAAAACATCCGGCTATCTTCTTAGTTGTAAGATTTACTATGGTTCAAAAATATGTATGTTTTCTGCTTTTCACTGAGAATATCCTGTTATCCTATTATGTGTAAGTTACTTCATTGTAATTAGACTAGTTCTGAAAAAATGCGTCTGTAAAACCTGTTTCTGTACCCTTTTCAAAGCATCTTTATCACTGAGAATTATTTGTAGAAATTCTACTTTTTGATGTCATGTTAACACTTAAGTCTATAAATAAAGGCCCAAAATCTGGCAAGATAGAGATGATGCCATACTGGTGACCTAGAACGAAAGAAACTGTGTGGATCTCTCTCGATGCCGCTGCCCCCTTCAGGGGACCCTGGACCAGCCGGAGCAGGCCTTGGGCAAGTTATTCTGCCCATTGTTTAAGCAAATTGGTTTTTTTGTTTGTTTGGTTGTTGCAATTGAGATACATGTGTTCCTTATATATTTTGGATGTTAATCCCTCATCAGATAGACAATTTGCAAATATTTTCTCCCATTTGGTAGGTTGCCTTTTCATTTTCTCGATAAGTTTCTTTTCCTGTGCAGAAGCTTTTTATTTCAAGATATTTCCACTTGTTTATTTTTGCCTTTATTGCCTTTGCTTTTGATGTCGAATGAAAAAAAAATCATTGCTAAGATCCTATTCAAAGAGATTACCTCTTATGTTTTCTTCTAGGAGTTTCATGGTTCAGGTCTCACATTCAGATGTTTAATGCATTTTGAGTTGATTTTTGTGTATAGTATAAAATAGGTGTCCAGTTTTATTCTTTTGCATCTGGCTACTGGTTTTTTCCAACATTGTTTACTGAAGAGACTACCCCTTCTCCATTGTATATTGCATGCTCCTTTGACATAGACCATATGTGATATGTGTAGGTTAATTTCTGTTCCCATCTATCTGTCTGTTTTAATGTCAATACCATATCGCTTTATTACTATAACTCTGTAATACAGATTGAAATCAGAAAGTGTGATACCTCTACCTTTGTTCCTCTTCCTCAAGATTGCTTGGGGTATTCAGGGTCTTTTGTGATCTTACAACCTGTTATTGAAAAACTATCAAAACAAAATGTTTGAATTAGGATACTGTCAAATTCTTTACTAAAAATTAAAGTCATATTTTTGGGGAACAAAACTTTTTATAGCATATACTGGGATAGATATATTTAAATATAATGTTTGAGGGGCACCTGGGTGCCTCAGTCGATCTGACTCTTGGTTTTGGCTCAGGTCACGACACCATGGTTTTTTAGTTTGAGCCCCACATCAGGGCTGTGCTGGCAGCATGAAGCCTGCTTGGGATTCTCTCTCTATCTCTCTCTCTGCCCCTCACCCACTTGCAGTGTGTTTTTCTCTCTCTACATAAATAAGTAAACTTTAAAATTAAATAAATATAATGTTTAAAATTGTACTTACTATTTGTGAAGATTAAAGTCTTCTAATTTTTGTTAATAGAAATGCTATATTTATCCCAAGGATTTTAGGGCTGGCTGTGGGTGGTGTGTCTTTGTGTGTATTCAATTATCTTGTTTGTGGCTACCTACTTTTTTTAAAATTATTTTTATTAATTTATGAAATGTCTGAAACATGGAGATAAACTTATATGATAATTTGGCAAATATCAATTTACCAGCCACTCAATTCTTTCAAATTCTAATATTCTGCTATTCATATTCATCTTTCTAAAATATAGGTATACACAAAAAGCATTATATGTATTAATATAATAGATTTCATACTTCTCTCCATTCTCCCTCCTCCACAAGGCTGTACTCACATTTCTAGTCACTGGTGTTATATTTGTTTTGCATTTTGGTCTTATTTCTACATGGTTATACATCAACAAAGTCATTGTACAATTTATGATTCAATGCATAAATGACACCCTTCAGTTCTTATAATTCAGCCACTTGATTTTTTCCAACCAATATTATGCCTTGAAATTTGATTACCATTAGATTTTTTTAGATTATCCATATAAATATATGTAACTCTGAATTATTTAATTACTGTATATTACTTCCTCTGTGAATATAATTCTGTAAATATATATTTATGTTGTTTTCTCTTTATTCCAACTTGTTATTGTGAATGAGAAACTTGATTTTATATTACATTTATTATTGCATTTTTGTTACAATGAATGACTGGACTTTACTCTTCTCTATTTATTTTTAACCAGTAATGTTGTTTTATTCTTTTTAACAGTTGACACTTTCTTATGGCTTTTTAAATTGTGGTAATATAAACATAACATGAAAATTACCATTTTAATAATTTTAAGTGTACAGTTCAGTGACAATAAGCATATACTAGTTTTATTTTCATTTAGTTCAAATATTTCTTAATTTCTTCTTAGATGCATCCTTGAATCATGTGGTTCAAGTGTATTATTTAATTTCTAAATACTTGTTTAATTTTTTTAAATCTTTTTTTATTTTTGAGAGAGACAGACAGACAGAGTGAGAGCAGGGGAGGAGCAGAGAGAGAGGCAGACACAGAATCTGAAGGAGACTCCAGGTTCTGAGCTGTCAGCACAGAGCTTGATGGAGAGCTCAAACTCACGATGGCAATTTCATGACCTGAACCAGAAGTCAGACACTTAATTAATTGACTTAGCCACCCAGGTGCCCCAATACTTGGGTCTATTTTATCTTTTTATTATTGATTTCTAGTTTAATCAGTTTTGATCTAAACACATACTTTGCAAAATATCCATCCATTTTAATTTTTTACAATGTGTTTCATAGTCTGGAGTTTGATTTTTTTCATGAATGTCCTATTTTAACCCATGGAGAAGGTATTCTGTTGTGATACAGTATTGCATCAATCAATGTCAATTGGGCCAAAATAATTAATGGTATATTCAGGTCATCTATGTCCTTACTTAACATTTTCTTGTTTGATCTATTACTGAAATAGGGCACTAAAGTTACTACTTAAATATAATAATATATATTTATGTAATATATTATATATAATTATATAATTAACCAAATTTTTTAGTTTTTATTTTCAGTTCCATAGCTTGGGTCTCATATCCTTTGCCACTTTCGTTATGTGCATACATATCTAGATTGTTATGATTTCTTAGAAAACTGACTCCTTTCTAATTATGTAATGCCCTTGTTATCTCTGACAATTTTCTAGATATGAACTGTTAGTAACCATAAGTCCTTTGATTACTGTTAGGGTGGTATACCTCTCTCCATATATTTACGATGAACTATCTGAATCTTTATAGTTTAGGCACAATTTTTGTATTCAACATAAACTTAGTTTCAGTTTTTTTAATTTACTCTGACAATCTCTGTCTTTTAAAGGGTGTATGTC
>NC_043709.1:42124981-42133914 GCF_006229205.1 Suricata suricatta | reverse complement strand
TTCTGACAAGTGTGGGTTCTTTATAGATTTTGAATACTAATACTTTATCTGATATGTCATTTTCAAGTATCTTTTCTCATTCTGTTGGTTGCCTTTTAGTTTTGTTGATTATTTCCTTTGCTGTGCAGAAGCTTTTTATCTTGATGAGGTCCCAAGAGTTCATTTTTGCTCTGTTTCCCTGAAGTTGGGAGACATATCTGGTAAGAAGTTGCTGCACCCAAAGTAAAAAAGGTTATTGCCCGTTTTCTCCTCTTGGACTTTGATGTTTTCCTATCTTACGTTTAGGTCTTCCATCCATTTTGAGTTGGTTTTTGTGTATGGTGAAAGAAAGTGGTCCAGGTTCATTTTTCCATATGTAGCTGTCTGATTTTCCCAGCATCTTCTGCTGAAAAGACTTTTTTCCACTGGATATTCTTTTGTGATTTGCTGAAGATTGTTTGGCCATATATCTGTGTGTCCATTTATGGGTTCCTTATTCTGTTCCCTTGATCAATGTGTCTGTTTTGTGCCAGCACCATACTGTCTTGATGATTACAGCTCTGTAATATAGCTTGAAGTCCAAAATTGTGATACCTCCAGCTCTGTTTGTCTGTTATAGTTTGGTGAAGAATGCTGGTGTTATTTTGATAGGGATTGCATTGAAAGTGTAGATTTCTTTGGGTAGTATCAACATTTACAAAAATGCTGATTCAAAGGGGCACATGTATCCCAACGTTTACAGCAGTGCTATCAACGATAACCAAATTATGGAAAGAGTCCAAATGTCCATCAACTGATGAATGGATTATATAAATACATACATACATACACATACACACACACACACACACACAATGGAATACTACTTGTGAATCAAAAATAATGAAATCTTGCCACTTGCAATAACATGGATGGAACTAGAATATATTATGCTAACCAAAAGCAGTCAGAGAAAGATAAATATCATAGGATTTCACTAATAGGTGGAAGGTAAGAAACACAACATATGAACACAGGGAAAAAGAAGAAAATTAAGATAAAAAGAAAAAGGGAGGCAAACCACAAGAGATTCTTAAATACAGAAAATAAACTGAGAGTTGCTGGATGGATGTTGGGTGGGAGTATGGGTTAAATGGGTGACGGGCATTAAGGAGGGTACTTACTGGGATGATCACTGGATGTTGTATATAAGTGATGATCTACTAAATTCTACTCCTGAAACCAATATTACACTACATATATTTATTTTTTATGTTTAAAAAAATTTAAATCTAAGTTAGTTAATATAGAGTGTAATAATTGTTTCAGAAGTAGAATTTAGTGATTCATCACTTTCATGTAACACCCAGTGAGCATCACAAGTGTCTTCCTTAATATTCATCGCTCTTTTAGCCCATGCTCCACCAATTTTCCCTCCAGCAACCCTCTGTTTGCTTTCTATAGTTAATAGTCTCTTATGGTTTGCCTGTCTTTTTTTTCTTCCTTCCCCTATGTCCATCTGCTTTGTTTCTTAAATTCCACATGAGTGAAATCATATGGTATTTGTCTTTCTCTAATTTATTTTCCTTAACATAATACACTCTAGCCCCATCCATCTTGTTGAAGATGGCAAGATTTCATCCTTTTTGATGGCTAGGTAATATTTTTTCCTCATATTTTCTTTATCCATTCAGCAGTTGGTGGACATATGGGCTCTCTCCATAGCTGGGCTATTCTTGATAATGCTGTTATAAACATTGAGGTGCATGTGCCCCTTCAAATCAATATCTTTGTACCCTTTGAGTAAATATCTAGTAGTGTAATTGCTAGGTCATAGGATAGTTCTATTTTTTTTAAGTTTATTTATTTTGATAGAGTGAGCAAGCATGATTAGGGGAGGGACAGAGAGAGAGGGAGAGAGAATCCCAAGCAGGTTTCTATACTGTCAGTGCAGAGCCAGATGCGGGTCTCAAACCCATGAACTGTAAAATCATGACCTGAGCCTAAACCATGAGTTGGATACTTAACCAAATGAGTTACCAAGGGGCCCCAAGGTTAGTTCTATTTTTAACTTTTTGAGGTACCTCCATACTGTTTTCCAGTATGCATTCCCACCAATAGAGTAACAGAGTTCCCCTTTCTCTGCATCCTTGCCAAAACCTTTTGTTTCCTGTGTTGTTAATTTCAGCCATTCTGACAGGTATGAGGTAGTATCTCATTGTGGTTTTGATTTGTATTTCCCTGATGATGAGTGATATTAAGCATCTTGTCATTTCAGCTACTCTAATTTCAAAGATTTCTTCTGCTTTGTACATATAGTTTTAAGTATACAGGAACTGAGTTAAATACACCTTTACTGTGAGGATTTATGTTAATATGGCTATGAACTGGGTTGTGTGGAATGTTTGCACTACCTACAGGCACCAGAGGCTTCAAGTCCTTCCAATCTCCTTGCTTTCCTCTTCTCTCTTGACTCTGACTTTGGAAGAAAGAGACTATGATTTGTAGTATTTCAGTTGTGATCCACTCTTTTTATTATGGAGTCCCGTAGGTAACTATAGATAGGTGTGAAGAGGGTTTAATATTATGATTAAACCTCTGGATTATTGTTGACCGAATTTTGTCTCTAGTTGTGACCCTCACAAGTATTTTGCAAATAGTATAGCACTTCTTTTTGAAAGGTTGGAGAGTATTAAAGTGGAAAGATTAGTTCCTACTATGCTGATATGATTTTGCTATGTGATCCCAGTTTTCTGATTAGTTTAACAGAATTTCACCTCTTTTTTTTTAATTTTTCCATGTTTTTAATTTATTTTTGAGAGAGAGAGAGAGAGAGACAGCGCAAGCAGGGGAGGGTCAGAGAGAGAGTGAGACACAGAATCCAAAGTAAACTCCAGGCTCTGAGCTAGCTGTCAGCACGGAGCCCGATGAGGGGCTCGAACCCACAAACTGTGAGATCATGACCTGAGCCAAAGCCATACGCTTAACCAACTGAGTCACCCAGTGGCCCCCAGAATTTTATCTCTTAATGTATTTCCAATTTGTCCATTGATTTCTGATTTGTTCAGCATTTCTTGTTGAAAGAATGAGTTGTGATTTCCAATCTCTACATATGTAAGATGAAGCCAGAAGTCTATAGTTCTTTAAAACTTTTTTTTTGGTTATTTCCCTAATATTTATAACATACATTTTATCTACTCTAAATACAGTTTCAAATTTCCCTATATTGCTTCATGTGTAGGACAGGCGCTTTATTACAGAATGTTTCCAAAATCTTCCTATCCCTTATGATCTCATTGTTATTCATTTCATTTACCATTATGGTATTACCATTAAATACATTACTACTATCATTACATTAAACAATATCTTTATGATCAGTTAAGAATAGTAATTTGCAAGCTTTCTTAACTTTTTTTGTTCCTTCTCTGACATGCTTTTTTAATGTTTTTTTTTTTAATTTATTTTTGAGAGACAGAGAGAGACAGCATGAGCAGGAAAGGGTCAGAGTGAGAGGGAGATACAGAATCTGAAGCAGGATACAGGATCTAAGCTAGCTGTCAGCACAGAGCCCGAAGCAGCATTTGAACCCGCAAACTGTGAGATCATGACCTGAGCCGAAGCCAGACACTTAACTGACTGAGCACCCAGGCGCCCCATACTTTCTTTCTTTAAACCAAGGTTTGAACTTGTAATATTTTCCTTCCTCCTGAGTAACTTATCATTAAGGGAGGTCTGGTGGTAATTCCTTCAGGGTTTTTTGAGAAAATATTTATTCCTCCTTTGTTTTTAAAGAATATTTTTTCTGTATATGTAATTCTAGGTTGCTGGGATTGTTTCTTTGTTTTAAATTTTACATATAGAGTATGGTTCTCTTATTTCTTGCACATTTCTGAAAAGAAATCCACTATAATCATATCCATCCTTCTATATAGGTAAGGTATTTTGTTTTGATTTCTCTCTAGCTTCTTTTCAGTTTCCTTTTGCCTTTGTTTTTTATACACAGTTTTTGTTTTACATTCATATGGAGGTTTTTTGTTGTTACTGTTTTAATTTTATTTGTTTTTATTTGATATTGCCCTGCTTATTCTCTGAGCATTGTGAAACTGTGGTTCAGTGTTTGTTACTAGTTTTGGAAATATGTTAGCCATTATATTTCCAAATATTTATTCTATTCTGTTCTCTAATTTTTCTGCACTGGTATTGAACTTATGTATATGTTACACTTTTGGAAATTATCCCAGTTTTTGCCTGTTTGTTGTTTTTAATTCTTTCTCTTTGCATTTTAATTTCTGAAGTTTCTTTTGACCTATATTCCATATACTTGATTGTTTCTCTGCCATATCACGTCTACTGATAGGATCATTGCAACTATTCTTTACTTCTGTTACAGTATTTTTTTTCCTCCATCATTTTCTTAATTCCCTCTTAGAGTTTCCATCTTTCTGCTTACATCACCTATCTGTTCCTGCATGGTCTCTACTTTTCCCACTAGAGTCCTTAGCAAATTAACCATAGTTATTTTAAATTCACAGATAATTTCAACATCTGTGACACATCTATGTCTGGCTTTAATGATTATTCTACCTATTAAGAATGAGTTTTTCTGCCTGTGGGCATGCTTTGTAATTTTTTTTTTTTTTGGTTCTCATCATTATTGAACACCAATATATGGGTAATAGGAACTAAAGAATGGAAGTCCTTAGTGTGATATTCTATGTTAATCTAGCTAGGAATCAGAGTCAATTTAAAGTTTGCCATAATTGCAGGTGCCAGAGGCTTCACATTTCTCTGGTTCCCTTGTTTTTTGTCTCACCTTGACTTTGGGCACTTCTAAGTATTCCTCCCTAGAAAGTCTATGTCTTACAGGTCCTTCAGCTATAATGCTTAATATAGCTTAATGCTTACATTGGAGACACACTGGAATGTTGGAAAGGTGCTGGAAGAAAGGAATCTCTCTAAAACCTAACTAAGTCTCATTGTTTTTAGCAGCCTGTGTCACAGAACTGTGACTTTCATAAGTTTTTCTCTACCAGTCTAGAGTAATTTGTCAAAATTACCATTTAAGTTTTCCTATCAGTTTATTGTTCCAACAGCTTCTGCTCCAGGTAAAGCAAATCTTAACTATGGGTCTTTGGATGAGCACATCTCTACAGATTTTGGTGTGATGGTTTGGCTTCTGATTGATCCAAGTAGAGACATTAATTTTAAGTCTGCCCATCTCCTTCTTGTTCTAAGAACAGGAGTAATGTCTGCCAAGTTCGTTATATGTCAGATCTAATACTAGAAGTCTCCTTTATAGACTTTTATATTTTCCAATTTATAAAATCAGATTGTGGTTGTGGATCATAGAGGAAATAAAACATTTGGTGGTTACCAAATACTCTTCATTGAAAATATTTGGATGTACAAAGATTTATATTTTTAAAAATAGATTTAGCAAAATTATTTATTTTCCTAATTTGTCAGTTGTTGGTTGATCAATGAATCCTGATTCTCTAATGGTTATGTAAGTGAAATGGTCATATTTTACAGATTTTCAACCAAGTAGTTCCAGTTGTTGGAAAACATAGGCTCATGTAGCTTTTGTTTTGTTTTGGTTTTCTTCCAGATCCACAGCCCCATCCCAGGCCACAGAACATGAACACAGATTAGTGTTACATGATTTCACCCAGATCCATAAAGGTAACATAGACTCTCAGGTATTTTCCAGAGAAAGAGAAATGCCTGTTTATACTATGGAAAAATCTTACAAAATCTTAGGGTAATATAATTCTACAGATAGGAAGGCAGATTTTATAGCTACAAAAACTTTTAAGGTTAATGATGACATTTCTTTTCTCCTATAGACACATTTAGTAAAACTATGAATATTTTCACAAAGTACTTTGAGTTTCTTGGGGGAAAATATTCATAATGTTATCCATCTTGTTTAGTCATGAAGCAGGATTCAATCTACTTTGGGATACAGGAAATTTTTCTGGAGATGAACAGCTGAAGAGTTGGGAATAGGTAACTAAAAAAAGAGGAAAAGTATATGGAAAGAATGGCTTACCACCGAAGGGAAAAATTGATATATTTTAAAAGCAAGAAATAATATGATGTTTCCTAAAACATCAAGATTGTTCCTACCAGAGTATGAAAGTGAAAAACAGGAAAAGAGCACAGTCAGGAATCAGGGATCTGTCTTGAAAGATTTAAGGAATGTGTTAAGGAATTTTGATTCAATTCTGTAGGCAAAGAGGAGCTTGTGCCAAGGTGATCTAACAGATAATGAGGGCTTAAAGGACTACAGTGGAAACAGGAAGAAAGAGAGAGTAAGAGAGTCAGGAAAACATTAAGACCAAATTGACAGGATTTTATTTTTAAACAGAGATGTTGAGAGAAAGACAGAAATCAAGATTGCTTTTGAGATTTCTAGGTTTGGTGAATGAAAGGCTGGTGCTGATATTTTCTGAGAGATTAAAAAAATAACGAGGGAGACACATTTTAAATAGTGTCAAATGAAAAAGAAGGGTTAGGCCTGCTTGGCCACATTCTACAAATGTGGAATTTGGTGCCTGCCATCACATATCTATTGCCAATAAGATAGAGCTTATAGTAAGACTATAAGAATAATTGCAGAGAGGAAAGAGCTAAGGTAAGAACTCCAGGAAATACTAGAATTTAATTATTTAATTAATAGAAAAAAGAGGAGCCCAGAAGAATAAGGAAATAGTAATTTCTAAATAGAGAAGAATGCAGAATGAGTGGTGTCACAGAATTCAGTAGGCAAATTGTTGTAGGCAAGTTGTAGCTGGAGAGGAAAATATAAGTGAGTATGTGTGTATATTGTTTCAAAATAGATTTGAGCACATTTGTAGTCTAGGGGAAGAGAGCAAGTATTATGAATAAGAATGCAGACGCAGAAAAGATGGTGGATCCCTGGGGGAAAGAGAGGGGCCTCGGGGACAATTCCCTTCCTGGGACTCTGGATAACTGGTTAGCTCTGTGTGTAAGTAGGTAACTGTGTTGGTTGAAGATGGCATTGAGGGTTGACAGGGAACTGCAGAAACCATACTTTATAATGTTATTATCTTTCTTACTCCAAATCTAAGGTGACACTGTCAAGTTAGACATTTAATTCTTCCAACTTCTCACACTGTTTACACTGAAGTAAGTGGTTATCTACAACACTTACAAAGGCACATGATTCACTGGTGGCCTGTTACTCTGAAAAAAAATTTAAATAACAAAAAAGTAAACAAAATGTGTCCCCTTGTACAATATACTGAAAATAAATCCTGCATTATTTGAAACTTTATGAACCATTTGAGGTCTGAACATAGGTAAAACTATGACCACATGAGAAATTATTAGTGTGAAAAGACAGAAAACAAGATAGGCTTGCTTTGGATTCGTTGTCTCCCTTGTTCTCTGCCTCTCCCCCATTCACACTGTCTCTCTCTGTCTCTCAAAAATGAATAAACATTAAAAGAAAGAAAGAAAGAAAATAAGACAGGCTTGCATATTTGCCTCCCTGTTTCTTATCTGCTCCATTTTCCTTTGTGCATCTTTGCTAGCTCAGGTAAAGGGCAGCAGCTGCTCTCAAAGTGTCACTCAGCTTGTGCACAGGCACTTCTTACCCATTGTGAGTGAAATTGACTAGAATCACACAATCTTCATCAATTTCCCACTCAGTAGAAATCAGTCTTCTTTGCAAGGGGGCTGTTCAACATTTGCTCTGCAGCTGGCAGTCCCATGGAGCTAAACTGGAGGGAGAACAGGAGATGACCTGCTGCTAGTGAATGATGCACTCCGTGTGGGTGTGCTCACCTGATTTTGCAATTGGAACCAGCCTCCTAGATAAGAGCAGTGGAGGCTCCGGCTGAATTGAAGGAAATGAAGAGTTTCTTGTTTCAATCCTCAAGTTCCATCTCACTCATAAGTAATGAACTAGCATTCTGCACAGCAGTACCATCTTCCACAGGCAGCAATTATATAAGAATAGCATTCCAAACTTGGTAGTTCTGTGACTGGCTGGCACACAAGCTGCTCATGTGGGAAGAAGCCTTTTACACAGATGTGAGCTACAAAATAGATGGATGGAAGCGACTACAGCTTCCTGGGATCACAATAAGAAAGGACAGAGATTTAAATTTAAAATGTTTAAACTAATGCACAAGATGATTCATGCTGAAGATATTTTTTGTGTGTGATTTATGAGACTTCTAAATGGGGAGATCTCAACTCAAAATACAGAAGTCGGGTGATGTTAGTAACTACCCGAGTGTGATCTTGATCTCCCAATCATCTGAATTGGAATTTCCTACGGAACTTATTACAAAGTAGATTCCTAGACAACACCTTATGATTCTAATCAGTGACTATAAATGAAGCATAAGAATTCCCCAGGAATTTATTGTGCACAAGAAAGCTTAAGAACTACCATGGTATACTGATCTTGACAACTCACAGAGGCAACACAACTATGAAAAAAGAATTAAAAGGCACGTGAAGTTTTAAATTTTATCATTTTGGAGGCAACTGGGTAGTTCAGGAAGTTGAGCACCTGACTCTTAATTTTGGCTCAAGTCATGATCTCACAGTTCAGGAGATTGGGCCCTGCACTGGGCTCTGTGCTTACAGCGCAGAGCCTCCTTGGGAATCTCTGGGTCTTTCTGTCTTTCCCATTCTGCCCCTCCCTTATTCATGCTCTTTCTCTCTCTGTCTCTCTTAAAATAAATAAGTAAACATTTAAAAAAATATCATTTTTAAAGCAGTCCCAGTTAAATAAACCTTAATGTGAGAAAAAATAAGAAATAAAAATATATGGATAAATAACAATATGGATAAAGAACAATTATCTGAGTAATTTTAGCTATAGTTTGAATAGCATAAATTGATGTCCCTTTCTGGGGCACCTGGGTGGCTCAATTAGTTGAGCATCTGGCTTCAGCTCAAGTCATGATCTTGCAGTTCATGGGTTTGAGCCC
>NC_043709.1:42115571-42124881 GCF_006229205.1 Suricata suricatta | reverse complement strand
TATAATATATAATATCTTAACTAATATTGCCTTAGGGATCCCTGAGACTTGCAAGGCACTAAAAATTTAATCCTCCTTTTCTGTTTTTATTTGCTCTCTGATTTTCAAAGAAATCTACAGTATATGAAGTATTCTAGAATCTGAAGCTATCAAGGCTATCAAAGGCAAGGAGTATCAAAGTTATGAGGTGAGTAACTGCGATTTTTATGGATGCCATGAGATTTGTGCACTGTGATATCACTAACTTGATTAACAGAGTAGATAGAATGCTTTCAGATCAAATTATCAGAGTTATGTTTCCTGATATTTACTAGATTTGCAGAAAACGTAAATTAGAAGTATATATGTATATGTAGTATAAGTATATACATGCATAAAATATGTAACAAAGTATACACAGTAATAAGGAAGTACATATGCATTATCTGTGTATAATGCATCCATTGTATCTCAAATTAGTATATTAAAATAATAGTTACATGTTCTATAGTTACACTTCCTATACATTAAATGAACAGAACTCTGATACATCATTGATTAATTCATTTGATCAACTGTATGTACTTGAAATTTTTAAGACTAACATATAAAACATTGCCAACCTGTTTAGATATATATCTAATAGAAAGTTAACTAACCTGTAATATTGTTCTGAGACACATGTATTAAATGATAATTTTTTTAGCAAAATATATTTGTGTAGGAAATAATAATAGAGCTTAAGAGCTACATGCATTTATACCTTTCGCAATTACATCTAACACAGTGGCTGGCACACAACCAATGTATACTATGTATTTGTAGAACAAATGAAAGAAAACATAATAATTATACTAAGAGTTCAAAAGATAGATTTTGGATTTCTGGTCTGGCATGTTAGGAGCCTGTAAATCCCCACTCCATACTAACAAGGAAAAAACTGAAATATCAACAATATTCCTGGATCTGACAAAGAAGTGAATTCACTGGGCAAACAACTCCTCCCAAAAGTGGAGAGACAGGTGAATACAGGGAATAACAATTTACTAAAGCATACATAAATTCATGATCAGAAACTTCTTTGGGAACCAGTTCTGGGGTAGGAACACCTAACTGTAACTGACAAATTGGTGGAGGCTCAGTGTAAACAAGTCTGAGAGTTGACAACGCCAGAGGAAGCTAGTCACAGTTTTGTGTTTTGCCTAGAAGACTTGGACTAGTTCTTAAAATGAATATCACACAAAGATGCCACCCCTATTCCAGAAGAAGAAAGAAATTTAATTGTTTTGAAATATATCAGACCATTCTGTTCTTCATAATAAGACTTGACCTATGAGAAACCTATTTATTCTTTTTTTTTAAGAGCAATTGACCTAGCAGTAGGGAAATATCCAGTAACAGTCAGCTTTAGCATTTCATGTCGAAGAAGGCAAAGGCAAATACCCAACTCTGGCATATCTAGTCATTCTGTCCCACTAAAGTGGGGCAGAGCATGGGAAAGAGAATCACTTGTGAAGTTCACAGTTCAGCAACAGAGGCTCACAAGAGACTGAGATTGAATCATAACATTGTAGAATAATTCCCTTCCTCCACACCTTACCATATAACTAAAGCCTGATTTCCTGCAGTTCCTTTGACCCAGTACCTCATGTCCAGCTATAAAAAAAATTATAAGACATATAAAATGGCAAAAACACAATTTGAAGAGACACAACAAGTATCAGAACCTGATATGGCAAGGAGGTCAGAATTATCAGACCAGAATTTTAAAACAACTGTGACTAATATGCTAATGGCTCTAATGAGTAAAAGAAACACCATGTCAGAACAGATGGACAAAGTAAGGAGAGGAAATTCTACAAAAAATATATATATATAAATGCTAAAGATTAAAAAAAAAACTAACAGAAATGAAGAATGCCATTGGTAGGCTCATTAATAACTGGATCCACTAAGGGAAAGATCTCTGAGCTTGAGGATATGTCACTATAAACATTCAAAAAACAAGAAAAGAAAAAAGCAAACAAACAGACAATAAAAATGACTTAGACTATCCAAGAACTCTGGCACAATTACAAAAGGTGTAACATATGTGTAGTGAGAATATTAGAAGAAAGAGAAGAAGGAATAGAAGAAATACCTGAAATAAGAACAGCTGAAAATTTCCTCAAATTAGTGCCACAACGTATATAACAGTTCCTTAAAGTTCAGGAAACACCTACTAAATAAATCCCAAAACAATAATAGGCATTTTATAGGCAGACTTTTATATTTAAATTGCAGAATCAAAGAAAAAATCTTGAAAGAAATGAGAAAGATAGAAAATAAAATAGAACCTTGACTATAGAGGAGCAAAGAATTACATCTGCCTCAGAACCTATGTAAGCATGAAGAGAATGGACTGAAATATTTGAAGTGTTGAAAAAAAACCAAAATCTGGAATTCCATACCCTGCCAAATTATCTTTCAAAAGTGACATAAATATTTTCCCATACAAACAAAAATTGAGGAAATTTATGGCTAGTAAGCCTGCCTTGCAAGAAATGTTAAAAATTCTTCAGAAAGAACAAAAAGGATATAGGTCAGAAACTCAGATCTTTAGGACAGTTAAGTTGTATTTCAAAATACTTGAAAACTTTCTAAATATTACATAAACTCATCAAAGCATTATTACAGAAACTACCATTTGGAACTCAAGTAGCAATAAAAATATTTATAATGATGGTACTTTAAAAGTAATTCATATTTATTTTTATTAAGAAAATTCAACAGTGTGAATATATATTGAATATATATGTATATATATATATATATATATATATATTTGAGCTATGTGATCAACTCTAGAACTTCAAAAAAAAAAGCAGATAATCAATCTGAACTGAAATAAGAAAAAAACAAAGGCAAAAGACCTCAATGGGAGCTTAGTAAAATATGAAATTCAAATTTCTAATAACAAATGAAAAGATGCTTTATCTCATTTACTTCAACTAAATGCAAATGAAAACTCAAGAATACATACTGAAATACCCAACAGATTAGCCAAATGTTTTAAAAAGCTTGATAACCCAAAGATGACTTGGGCTGGGGTATGGATTACTTTCATTCTATCCATGCTGAAATAGAGGCATTAAGATCTAACTCAGTGACAAGTGTCAGGGAATGCATGACAATAGGCTGGTTCCCAACCTTACACTTTGACCTCTATATTTGACTGCTTCTGAAGAACAGACAAACCATTTCTGAAAAAGAAAACACTTCAATTACTCTCCCTCTAGACTTGCTGGAGCGCCTGTACTTTTTATACCATACAAGTTAGCTTTAAATAAATATTAAACTGCAGGGACGCCTGGTGGCTTTGTCAGTTAAGTGTCCAACTTCATCTCAGGTCATGATCTCACAGTTTGTGAGTGTGAGCCCCACATCAGGCTCTGTGCTGATAGCTGGGAGCCTGGGGCCTGCTTCAGATTCTGTGCCTCCCTCTCTCTGTGCCCCTCCCCTGCTCACGCTCTGTGTCTCTGTATCTCAAAACTAGATAAACATTAAAAAATTAATTAGGGGTGCCTGGGTGGCTCAGTCCATTAAGCCTTCGACTTCAGCTCAGGTCAGATCTCACGTTCGTGGGTTCGAGACCCACATCAGGCTCTGTGCTGACAGCTAGCTCAGAGCCTGGAGCCTGCTTCAGATTCTGTGTCTCTTTATCTTTCTGCCCCTCCCCATCTCATGTTCTGTCTCTCTAATGTATCAAAAATAAATAAAACATTTAAAAATTATTTTAATTAATTAATATGAAACTGCAAAACCAAAATATTGTGTTCAATTTACTTATGATGAAGCCTCAAGGTCACAGGGTTCTTGGTTTTACATTGAATTAAAGAATTCTACTTAACAAGTATTCCTGGAAATATTTATGTTATTCTCATTCAAAATACTACCACAAAAATGAGATTTAGTTTACCTGTCCTCGGAGAACCTGCCCTCCCATTCGAGTAACTTTCCTTCCTACCTTTCTTATTCCTTTTCCTTATCTATTTCCTTTCATGATTTTGTCCACAAGGTACACTGTGCTACACCAGACATTGTGCTAAATGCTGGAAATACAAAGGTGAATAAAAAAATCACCCTTTTTGGGTGAAGTTCACAGTCCCATGTAAGGATTTCTTGAGGGAAAAATTATAGGTATGTTCATTAATGCACAACCACTTCATGAAGAAAGAGAAACTTGGCTTTCCTCATAGAGGTTATTCTTGATACCTGCTCTGTGAGACTTCAATATCTTCAGCTAATATTCCTAACTAACCACATATTTAAAAAAACATTAATTTGAGAAAACAATCAGTAATTAATGAACTAACCATATTCTTTCAGTTAACTATATTCTCCTTTCAGATCACAATAAAGACAATCAACCTATGGTTACAACCAAATACAGAATTGTGGGAAGTTGTCAGATTTGATAAACTTTTTTGAAAATTTGAAGTAGTAATTGCAATGTTATTTGTAGGCTCATAAGATTCCCAGTAATACATGAATTACATAAATTATCTCTAATAGGGAAGGCAGAGGGAGAAGCATGGAGTGGCTCAAAGATAATTTATATTACATGAATAAACTATTCCTTTGGCTCACGTCAACAGCATTTATGATTATATAACCAGTTACAAAATGAGTTGAAAATAGGAATTGTCACTTACAGGAAGATTCCTTTATGCAAAACTTTAAAAATTTTCACAAGTTTAAAACTTATATTTGCCTGAAAAATACTCTTGGATTACTTGGATTTTGACCATGTAGAAAAAAGAGTTATCCAAAATAAATGTGGTAATATAATTTATATTTTATTTTTTAAGTTAAACATGTACCTCTTATCATGTGCATATGAAATAGGTAAATTAATTTCTTACTCCTTGTTGAATGTAAACTCATTAACACTTTTTTGCTCAAATATGAAGATTAATCCTGTAATAGTACTTTATGTTATGCTGAGAGACCCTGTAGTTAGAGGAGCTTCGCAGTTTCCTTACTAACACTTGACATTTTTCTCCTCTTCCCTCCTTTTTGTCAGAATCAAATGATATGAATTTTAAATGAAGCACTACTCATTTTGCTCCTGTACTATTCGGGGTTATGTCTAGAACATCAGGGCTATTGGTGCGTGGCAAGGAAAAGGCCCAGCCTAGTTGGCAAGCAAATCCCACAAGTAAACCTCTTTTCTATCTTGTCCTACTTCTACCCAAGGTGCTTCTCATGTCCAAGGTGACTTTACCATGCATTATTACTTAACCTTACTTTTCTTATTCTTTACTTCAGGGAAATCTCCTGAAAAAAGAATTAGATCTCTATATCCCTTTTTGCCTAATTTTACAGGGTTGTGAATTGGAACAATGGTTTTCTTTTGAGGTAACGCTTGATATTTAGTTTTAAACTCTTTGATATAATTTTAAACAGCCAAAATATACAAAAACAATACAAGAAACTCTCATAAACTCTTTATGCATAACTTCCAGTTGTTTGTATTTTTCCTCATTTTCTTTAATGGTATATAAAATACTCCCTGTGGGTGTTAGTTTTCCTTTCAACACTTTATTTTTCTCCACTCTCTTCTTGTGTGGTTTCTGTCAAGTCCGCTATCATTTTTATCCATCTTCCTCTGTACTTAAATTTCCTCCCAACCCTGGCTTCATTCAAGATTTTCTGTCTTTTGTTTTCTTCTGTTTGAGTAAGATAAGCCAGGATTTGGGGTTGAGAAGAATAGGCAGTATTTACCTGTTTGGTGTTCTCTGAGCATCCTAGATTTGTGCTTTGGTGTCTATTAGTGA
Organism: Suricata suricatta; assembly: GCF_006229205.1. Taxonomy (NCBI): domain Eukaryota; kingdom Metazoa; phylum Chordata; class Mammalia; order Carnivora; family Herpestidae; genus Suricata; species Suricata suricatta. The sequence goes on along the minus strand of NC_043709.1, from coordinate 42,119,083 downwards.
TTTTGGAAAGTTCTTGACCATTATTACTTTTTTTTAATTTTATGCTGTTTTTTCTCTTCCTTTCCTTTACTGAAGAACATCATAATATCGTAAGCATCTTTTTCATTATTTTTTATTGATTTTTACTTCCAGTGTTTTATTTTGATGGTTCTTAAATTTGTCTTCTGTTCTTATATGTTTACTTTTTCCCTTAAAACTCTTAGCAAATTAATCATCATTTTAAACTCTCTAATAATTTCAAAATCTGTGTCATATCTTTTTTGCTTCTGAGGATTGTTTTGTTTCTTCAGACTGGGCTTTTTTATTTTTGTCTTGTGTTTTGGCCTACTTTATCATTTTTTGTTGAAAGGCAAACATGCATAACATGTATCAGCTGATAGGGATGGAGGCAAAAATGCCTGTTATGTGAAGATGAATGTTAATCTCTTCAGGAGTGGGACCAATTAATATTTGCTGTACCGATAGATAGATACTAGAGGCTTCACATTCTTCTATTGTCCATGTTTATGTCTCTCCTCTTGATTTTGTGTTTCCCTACGTATCTTCATCAGATAGAGTCAATACCTTGCTACTTTTCTACCTGTAATCCACTATTCCTATACTAGAGATCTGTTGTGGTTGGTGGTAAGAAGGGAGTAGAAGACATTATATAGCCTTCTGATTAAATCTCTGTCTTTTAGACATTAAGCCTTATTGTTGAGAAGACTCTAGGTTTTATTTCAATAATTATTCTTCCCTGGTCCCTGCCACATTCAGAGGGATTTTTTTCCTGAAAATCAAATACATATGATGGGTCCTCCTTAAAACTCTAACCTCTAGGAATTACTTACTCTCATGTTCATCCACACTGAGCCTCCAGTAATTCACCAAAAATACCATTTCTTCTGAGATCCTACCAGTTGGTGGCTTCTGATGCAATTAAGTGAATCTTAGCTGTAGCTCCTTGGATTTGATGGTCTCTCCAGATTTTGGAGTAGCAGAATATCCTGCGATTTTAGTTTTCTGATAGGTGTAAGAAAATGTTTTCAGTTTCTCCAGCTTGTTCTTGTTTTAAAGACGAAAATGACAACTTTCAAACTTTCTACATGTTACCTATAAAACTAAAAGTATCATCAGCAAAATTTATCCATTACTTGTATTATCTACTGGTAATTTTCTAACTCATGTATTCTTTCTAAATAATTTTTGTATTAGTATTTTGGGAGGAAATTCTTTACCTTCTTTGCATTTATTCATTTATATATTCATTAATTTTTATGTGTGATAACTTTTTTTTCTTTCCTTTAATAAGATATAATTCAGTAAATACTTATTTTGGTGCTCACGCTGTTCCAGATTGGCCAATGAGGACCCTGTCATGCTGATTCCTGAAACATTCTGTCAAGTCTCCAGGATTCTTGATAATTCATTTTTTTTTTCTGACACATGATGTCCTGGCTCAACTTCCATTCCCTTGTCCTAGCATAGGAATCATCTGTCATTCCAAGGAGCTTAGTTTCTTTTAGTGGAGATTGATATTTAAAAATTGAGATCTAGGGAAGCCTGGGTGGCTCAGTCGGTTAGGCGTCTGACTTCAGCTCAGGTCACGAGCTTATGATTGGTGAGTTCGAGCCCCACTTTGGGTTCTGCGCTGACAGCTCAGAGCCTGTAGCCTGCTTTGGATTCAGTCTCTCTCAATCTCTCTCAATCTCTCTCTCTCTCTCAATCTCTCTCTCTCTCTCTCTCTCTCTGCCCTTCCCTTACTCATGCTCTCTCTCTCTCAAAATTAAATAAACATTAAAAAAAAACCTGAGATCTGGACTCAAATTTCTCAATTTTGTTCCTTGCCATGTCCATATTTATAATAGATGTTACCTTTTGGTACTGAAACTGTAGGATCTTATGGAACACTCTAGTTTGATGGAAATATTACTTATTTTGACATATATGTAGGTTATATGGGAGTATATATTTACAAAAATTCACAGAACTATATACATTTTATTACATGTAAATTATACCTAAAAGAAATATTAGTGTATTTGTTACAGAAATATGGGTTAAAAAGCTGAAAATTACTTATATATATTCTATTATTTAACAAATGGAATGTATTGAGGATGTTTAGAGCCAGGTATGTCACTACTGAGGAAAGAAACTATAACTGTAGTAGAACAGCTGAAGAGCAATATGCAAAAGAATGACATTGAGCCTCAACCTCATACTTTCTAAAAAATTAACTTGAAATGTATTATAGACTAGGGCAGCTGGGTGGGTCAGTCGGTGAAGCAGCCAACTCTTGATTTCAACTCAGGTCATAATTTCAGGTTCCTGAGATTTAGCCCTGCGTCAGGCTCCACGCTGACAAAGCACAGCCTGTTTGGGATTCTCTTGGGATTCTCTCCTCTCCTCTCTCTCTGCGCCCCTCCCACTTGCATGTGCATGTTCTCTCAAAAAAAAAAAAACTTTTTAAAAACTTTCTCTCTCTGCCCCTACCCTACTTTCATGCACATACTCTCTCTCAACAAAAAAACCCAAAAATTTTTAAAAAAGGAATGTTTTATAGACCTAGATAGAAACTATAAAAGTCTTAGAAAAAAAAAAGAGGCATAAATCTCTGCACCATTATATTAGGCAAAGGGTTTCTAGCTATAATAACAAAAAGCATAAACAAAACTAACAGAAAGATAAATCACACTCATCAAAAATTAAAATGTTTCTGCGTCAAAAAATAAAATAAACTGACAATAAGAAGAAATTTTTTTTTAAAAAACCTGACAATTTACAAACTATATAGCTGATAAGGGACTTGGTTCCAGAATATATTAAAATTTTCACGATTCAACAATAAAAAGGTAACTAATCAATTTAAAATATGACGAAGGACTTTAATAGGTATTTCTCACTAAAGAGAGTACATATATGGTCAATAAGTCTACAAAAAGATTCTAAACATCACAAATCATTAGGGAAATGCAAATTTTAACCACAAAGAGATATTATTTCACATGCATTATGATGCCAAAATAAAAAGAACAGATAATGTGTTTATGAGGAGGTGGAAAAATATGAAACTTCATTCCCTGATGTTAAGAATGCTACATGGTACAGCCACAATCGTAAACAGATACAGTTCCTCAAATTGTTAAATGTAGAGTTTCCATGTAACCCAGCAACTCCAATCTCTAGATATATTTTGAAGAGAAATGAACCTATATTTCCACAAAACTAATGTGTGAATGATCACAGCACTATTATTCTTTATGACGGAAAAGTGGGAATACCTAAATATGCATCACCAGATAAATGGGAAAATGAAAGTGGTACACCCACACATTTGAAAGTTCAGCGATGAGAAAGAATGGAGCACTCACAGCATGTGTGTGCTTTGAAGTATGTGGCAAATTGAAAAGGACATTTACAAAGGACCACATATTACATAACTGCACTTATGTGAAATCTCCAGAGACAGAAAGTTGATCATGTGTTGCCAGGTACCCGTATGTGGGAGGGTATGGCTGCTACTGGGTAAG
>NC_043709.1:42112274-42115471 GCF_006229205.1 Suricata suricatta | reverse complement strand
AAAAAAAAAAAGCAACTAGCTTTAAAATATAGGAATCTACTTAATCTTAGAAATCTGCTATCTTCATTTAGTCTTTCAGAATCCTTGTCTAATTTTACATTATCATCATTAATTTTTCTAAAAATAAACCACATTTATATCCATAGTCTTTACCACTAACTTGTTAGTTTTCTATATAAAAAGCTTTGTTGACTGTCACCTCAAACTCACTATATGCAAAATTTAACTTCTCCATATCATCCTCCAACATGCATTTGCTTTCCAGGTAACCTAATTCTGTCAATGAGGTTTTTCAGGATGACCTTCTAGATTCCCTGTCTAGAAAACTTGATCATTTTTGATATATCTTCTTTCATAAAAAGGCTTTTTATGTTCTTTATGTCACTGAATCTTAATTCTTTCTTTAGAATAAGCTCAAATTTGATCCTTCTCCACAACTACCAAAAGTTTCAGGAACATAACCAGCATTGTGTTCTAAGTAAATAACTGTAAAACCAAAGGTTTATTTTCTTTCTTTTATTTTAAACATATTAATAAACAATTTAATATACTACTCTACCAGGCTCTCTGGAAAATAATTAAAAAATAAACTCTATGAAACTTTAAATAAATATTGGTTAAACATTTCTTCTCTGACACATTTTAGGAAGTCATCTAATATTTTTATTAAAACTTTAAATAATTTCAAATTATATTTCCTTCATTGTGAAGCCCTGTCTTAGAGCACTCTTTAAATGTATCCATGAAATCCAAATACTATCACTATTTGATATATCCTTTCTCTATTAAAATATATAAATAACCTCTTCCTTAATTACAGAAAATTTTGCATCCTATATTTCTAACAGAGAACTCATGGGGTAAAAGAAAATCTTTCTTAGTTTTTCTAGAATCCTAACAGTTACCTCTGACCAGTTTTAGTTAATATAAGAGATGGCTTGATTTTCCTTTCTCGAATATCTTAAATATGCGATTTCGCTATCTTATAGTGTTAAGTATCATCCAAAAGTCTGATTACAAACTAATTTATTTCCCTTATATTTTTTATAACCTGTCTGCCTAAATGCCCAAATAGATTTTTTTTCTCTTTTTACTCAAAGCCAATACTTTGCTAGTATATACCAATCTGTGGGTCACCCTATATTGACTTTCTCATGTACAAACTGCAAATGCTGGGTTTTTAGGAGTTTTTCTTCAATTTTTTAAAATTGCATTTCTGTTGAATTATTTGGTTTTATGTATGGGGACTCCTATTTTAGTTATGTTAGTTTGCTTTTCCTATCTTTTATATGTGTGTGTGTGGGGGGGTGTATATAATTCTTTTGTTCAAATCCATTTGATTTATTTCATTTACTTAAAAAATGTAAATATTTTTCATATTTCATATGGCATTATTCATGCTTAATCCTGTATTGTGTCTTTCTACCAATTCAGTTTTTATTTCCAAGATGACTTTTTAAAAATTTTCTAATTAATTCCTGTTATATATTTTTCATAAATTTTCTCAACTTTACTTTTTTTCTATTTCCAATTTAGGATGTTCTTTTAGAGATTCTATTATTTGTGAACTAATTTTAGTTCATTTCAAAATATTAGGTTATATTTTTAACTTTTTGTGTGTAATCTTTCTATTACACCTTTACTTTTTCAGAGATGTAATTCTGCCTTATTCTTTTATTTCTCTTTACTAATTTCTATAGAATTCAACCATAGTACTTTAGTGGTGGTTGATTTCTAAGTGAGATTTTAGTGTTTATATTTAAAAGGTAATTATGGGCCTTCATATTGTTGTTAATTCTTATTACTCTAGAGCTGATTTTCTCCTTTTGTTCACAAAATGATGAAACCTCTGTTTACGTGCACTGAGGTATCACACCCCATATTTCTGTCCTTTGTCTCAGTCCTGCTCCTTTTGATCATGTTCCTCACACTTTTTCCTCAATGTAGGGTCTTTTCTGTAATGTGAATGTTGGCATTTTTGATGTCATAGAGCAGACTGCATCAATCTTTTCTTTTTAGATCCTCATCTCATTCTTCCATATAATTAGGTAAATTTCCTCTCAGTTTTAAATGCTCTGCTCGGTTTGAACTGGGATACTTGACAGTGAATATCTTTGGTCACTAGGGGATTTCTGAGGTCCGAGGGTGGTCAGAGCCAAGTTACATCTCTTCTGCTCTCCCTCCTGCTGTGTTGGATTCCATGTGGGTAATGCCAAGTTTGACTATACACTTATATGTTAGAGTCCATGAAACCATTATGTCCATGAAGCCACTTGATTTTCTCTAATTTTCATGGGACTTTCACTTTGGCTACCTAAATTTATCTATTGTTTCATTTTTTCTTGTTTAATTAGGAAACTAGAGGATATTCACAAACTATTCAACTATTGTACCATCTTTCCAGAACCCCAAACTGACTTATATTTGATAGTAAATTCTCAGAGATGATGGACTATTTGTATGTTGCCATCTTATTATTGCTTTTAGAAACATAAACTTTAAATTTTATTAATAGTGTAAATGATAGTAGCTAACAGGCTATTTTTATCACCTAATAATAATACAAATAGAATTTCAAGATTCTATGCATATAATAAAATTGCCAAAAATATTTAAAGAAGGAATTCTTTATGTTTTTAATTTTGACATTTAATGTTTGACTTCCTGTAAATCTAACTTCATTTCTAAAACCCATAAAGTATACATATACACACAAAATGCTCAGTTTAACTCTAAAATTAGCATGAATTATAATTAAAATTAATTTGCATCATTCAGGATGCAAAGAGTAGGGGCTAAGGCAAATGTTACTGTTCAGAAATACCTTTAAGAGTCAAATGCATGCCTTCTTTCAAACGATATAATCTCCAAAAATCTTTTCATATACAATTATCTTAAGTTTGTGATTGCTTTCAATGACAACTCATATACCCTATTCATTAGATGTTTTGAAATGTACACTCACATTACAGATACAGTTAAAATCTAATAATATGCAATTTGCATTTCTGGAAATTCATACTAAGTATAATGCCAATGCCATCCTTTCTGGTATATAACCCTTTTCTTAAGTTTTTTAAATTTATTTTGAAAGAAAGCACATGCAGGTGAAAGGCAGAGAGAGAGGAAGAGAGAAGGCATCCCAAGCAGGCGTCATACTGTCTGCACAGACCTGAAGACAAGCACGGGGCTTGAAC
>NC_043709.1:42104420-42112174 GCF_006229205.1 Suricata suricatta | reverse complement strand
TAGGAGAGTCGTTGTCTGATTGGTCCTTAGTAGATAGCTACTTGAAAATTAAAATATGAAAATGTTCAGATGCACTTGAATAGATCCAGATTTCACAATTGAAGAACAAATCAAGCAGAGATTCAAAGTGCAAATAAAACCAGAACAAATGATACAATTCTTTGATGGTACCAGGACTCAGCATCCCCCTGGAGACCAAACAATACACATTTCCCTTAAATATGATACTACCTAAGGAGTGGTTAACATACAGTCTAGTTTTAATATAATTTTGTCTTTGGCATAAACCAGGTACATATCATTAAAAAACTTATTTCATTTTTTCATATTTCAGTTATTTAGTTTGAGACAGTGAGAGAAGCAGAGGTTTGGGGAGAGGCAGAGAGAGAGAGGAAGAGCGAGAATTCCAAGCAGGCTCCAGGCTCAGCCTGATGTGGGGCTTGACCTCCCCACCACAGTCAGATCAGGACCTGAGTTGATATCAAGAGTTGGATGCTTAACTGACTAAGCCACCCAGATGACCATGGTGATTTTTCTTCTATCTGTGACGAAAGAGCTCGTTCTAAATCTGTCATAAAGAATTTTATTTGGAAATATTAACAATTTGTTGAGAAAATAAAAATATCAAATTGATTCTATAAAAACATTAAGATTTATATACTTAAAGTTTTGAAAAGATAATATATTTTGATAAGAAGAAAATGATGCAACTGCCCAACAGCAATGATCAATAAACCAATAAGATGAGCTCCCCTGCCCCACAAAAAACTGAATCAAATAGTTAAAGTGACAAAACAAAACAACAAACCAATAGGGTAAAGGTTTGGGGGAAGCAGGAAAAAAATGTTGGAAGATACATACAGAGATAGACATAAATAAAGAGGTGCAAGAAGTGATTTTCATTATTGTAAGTAGTCAAGGCTTCGGGCCACAAGCACTAAAGGAATAATTTCACTCAAAAAACATCCTATCCAATACACCAAAACTGTATATTCTACATGGGAGTTTGAGGCCAAAGCCTTGTACTAATCATCTATTCCGTAGTCTCTGGGACAGAAAAACAAAAACAAAAACAAAGAAAGCTACCTACTGAGCCTTGGCTAGGGCAGAAAACAGGTTAAGGATCCTGGATTCTAGTAGGTCTCAGAAGATACATATAAATACAGCTTAGTATGACTTAGCCTGATTTATAATCATAGAAGTTTAGAGAGGAAAAGGTCATTGCAGGATGCTGTGCTTTACTTTAAATGATTAACCTACTTTTGGGAAATTGTTACAGACCAGAAAAATCTCATTTATTATAAATACTGAATCTTGGAAATGCCACTTATTAATTCCATGATAGAAATGAGCCATATGTAATATCAAGCTGAATATTTAAATAAATCATTTCAGGATGATTATCCATTACAACTTACTGGTGAACTTTCTTATTATGAAAGGAAGCTAACTAAAGATGTAATCATTGAAGTATTAATCCAACATGATAATCATTCAATAGTTAGGATAGAAAGATAATTGATGAGAGAGAAGCCATTTGCCATTAACTATAGTGCAGTTTCATGGCACTTTTGACCTCTTTTGTGATTTTTTTTAAAGATTTTATATTTTACTTAAAGTCAAGTACCTAAATGGTACTATGTGGATTATGACAGTTAAGGGGTTTATAAAATCCCTGAATAGTTTATATGGCTACCCAAAAGAGCTTTGGGGCCAAGATGTACTTTAAGTTGACATTCTATGTAGTCATTTATATTATAATGAAACGGGTGTACGAAGTAAGTAGCAAACCAGAAAAAAATTGATTTTTTTTAAGAATAACATCCTTTTATTTCTTCTCATGCCCTTACCCTTTCAGGTTACCCAGCTTGTCACAGCAATAAATAGCTTCTGCCTCCTGCTATGTCATGCTCAGTGGGTGCTTAGTAAGGTCAGAAAACTAAACAAACAAGAACAAAAGAATGAAAAGGGAACATTTTTATAAAAAGGCAGAAATATTAGGAAGAAATGGAAAGATAGATATGGTTAGTTTATGGTAGTATTTTGCAAAGCATGCTTCATGTAACATTTATTCTATAAAATACGTTTATCTTGAGAAGTCGTGAAAAAGAGTACCATGTTCAAATACGTGTGGAAAATCTGCATAAGCTAACAGTTTCTAAGGCATATTTGCATACCCAACATTCTAACTCAGAAAGGGAAGGAACTTATTCAACTTTGCTTAGCTATTTATTTCTCACATGTGTTTGATCATAGAAGTCTTTCTATCTATCTGTTCCTATTGAGAAGCTTCTCAAATCAGAGTTCTGCAAATCACAGTTTGGGAAAACATGGTTTGGGTTACATAATCAAGTGTTGATTGTTCCCTTCCAAAATAAAAATTAAAAGGGTTATTTATATATTCAAAAATAAACATTTTATATTTGGTTTCTCATGTATATGTTCTTTACTTAGAAAATTAAAACAACTCTGTGAGTTCATCTCAGTCAAACTGGGGCTCCTGCCAGTCTATAAGGTGGATAGTGCATGCATCCTTTCACAAAAATTAAAAAATAATTGTAAGACACCAAAAGAGGTTATTTCCAGGGGCCCCTGGGTGGCTCAGTGTGTTAAACGCCTGACTCCTGGCTGTGTCTCAGACATGATTTCACAGTTTGGTTTGTGAGACGGAACCCCAAATGGTCAGGCTCTGAGCTGACAGCATATAGCCTGCTTGGGATTCTTTCCCCATCCTCCTGCCCTTCCCCTACTAGCGTTCTAACTCTCTCTCTCAAAATAAATAAATAAACCTGAAAAATAAAAGACACTATTTCTGTTTTCTGTATCAAATATACTGCCAAGTATGGTATAGCTATGACCCATTGCTCCCACTTTCTTCAAATATCCCACTGGTCCTGTGTCCAAGAGAAGGAAGCATGGCTTACTTAGAGAATGAAGACAGAAGCATATTCCACTGCTAAAGCCAAATATCTGTGAATTTAATCATTCATCCCTGTCTACAGTGTGAGGCAGTGTTCTGACACTCTTATTAATTTTTCAGAGCAGAGGTTGTGGACCAGTGTGACCTCAAGTCATAAATTTCAGATCTCATTTGGAATAAGATGAAAAGGGTTTTCCTCAGTTCATTATATAGAAATAAGAAAAGCAACCGGGAAACCTGATTTTTAAACAAAGGAAGTGTTGAATTTTATAGATACCTTGTCTCTTAATTCCAATATATGGTCTGTTTTCAGAAAGGGATACAATGAATTTGCTGTGCAATGCATAATACTATAGTATTTTTAATACCATCTTCTTCACATGAAAAATATCCATGTATGGGATCATCTTGATGACAAAAGGTTAGAAGCACAGTCCATGTCTAATACAAAAGACAGGTAAATTAAATACATAGTTACAATTAGTTAAATGGAAATAGGTATATTGCACAGAGTGTAGGAAAGGGAATGAGGATGAGAGACATTTGAGCCACTTCTAAAAATTTATTCAAAAACAGTAATAATCAGGAAGATATACAGTTTGTTGTATATAGAGAACTATTTATTAAGCATATAATCCAAAATATAAAGGAAATGGAAGTGGGCAATTATAAATTTGAAGAGGTCGAGTAAGACACAGTATTCTTAGCTGTGTGAATGGGTTAACTGTGGTACTGCAATATAATGCTGAGAATACAAAACTAGGTTTAGAGAAGGGTACTGAGATTATTATAGATTATTTTTGTTCTGGAAGCATCCATTAAATGTCCAAATAGTACAGGAGGAGCAGAGGATGTGCAATGCATAATACTGTAGTATTTTTAATACCATCTTCTTCACATGAAAAATATCCATGTATGGGATCGTCTTGATGACAAAAGGTTAGCAGCACAGTCCATTTCTAATATTCAGCATATAGAAGATAACTAAAAATTGAGAGGAGGGGCGCCTGGGTGGCTGAGTAGGCAGAGTGACTGACTTTGGCTCAGGTCATGATCTCGCAGTCCGTGGGTCTGAGCCCCGCATTGGGTTCTGTGCTGGCAGCTCAGAGCCTGGAGCTTGTTTCAAATTCTGTGTCTTCCTCTCTCTCTGCCCCTCCCTCGCTCATGCTCTGTCTGTCTCTGTCTCAAAAATAAACAAAAAAATTTTTAAAAATTAAAATATAAATAAACAAAAATTGAGAGGATTAGATAACCCATATGAGCAATGGGTTGGAAAAACTCAGGACAGTTTAATTTGAAGGGATCCATAAGGAATATTACATCTAATTACATATTACTTTAATGTGAGATATTATTTTAATGTTTTATTTCCCTATATATAATAGTTATCTTTTTAAGAATGTTAAGACTAAAAAATAGTTTTTTGGTTATCAAAAAATTTATTTGTAGGAAAAAAAACACTTTTTGAATAGTTTATTGGTATCACTATTGAGTCTACAATTATAAATATAACAAAATTCCTGTATTTTACTTTCTATTTAATATGAACAAAGAAATTATAATTTTGGAATCATAAGGAGTCCTCCATTTAAAGTAATATTTCATACAGAATGTTTGGTGAATTATATTGAATTGTTGCCCTCATATCAGTATGATTTCTTCAGTGTTCTTAATCAGGATAAATTCTCTTTCACTTCCCAAGGCTACTGAGCTGTAGAATTAAATCTAGATGGCACTATTTATCTTAGGAGGGCAATATGACATAATGGAGATAACCACAGACTCTGAAATTTGAAAAACTCAAATTCATATGAGGAGTGACTTAACTTTCAGAGTTAGAGAACATACTTATGCCACTTACACTTAATTGCGAGTGTGCACAAAACTCAAAGACTTTTACAAAGGTAACACCCAATATCAGATACAGACTATCAGACTCTATAAACTTCTCCTATTCTCCTTTCTCATTAATATCCTCAGAATTTCTTAATTTTCTGATCTTTATAATCATTGATAGGTATTGTTCATTTTTGAAATTCATGTAAATGGATTTATATGACATATTATCATTTGTGTTTGCTTCTTTTGGTCAATATAATATCTATTAATCTATAATATTCTGCATATCAGAATTTCATTCTTTTTTATAGGTGCATAATATTCTATTATTTGAAGAGACCATCTCATCCATTTCCCTATAGAGTTTTGAGTTGTTTCTAGTATAGAAATATTATTAATAAAGCTATTGCAAAGATTCATTGTACATGATTTAGAGAACCTATACATTCATGTCTTTGGGGTATATAGTAGCAGTGGGGTACTGAGTCATGATGCAGGCATATGTTTAGCTTTAGTAAAAATAGGCAGTTTCTCAAAGTCTTCTAGCCAAGTTAAACAACCATTAAAAGTGAATGAGACTTCTAGATCCTTCATGTACTTGTCAATAATTAATACTGGAAATCTATTTCTTAGCTATCCTGGTAAGTGCAATGTGACATATCATATAAGAGTTAATTTGTATTTACCTGCTGAGAGATGCTGTTGAATATATTCCATATGCTTTTTGGAGATTTGGATATTCTCTTTTATCAATTCCTATTCATTTTAGTTTCTTTCTTCTAGGATATCTTGATTTCTCCCTCATTATATTTTCCTTGGATATAGGATTCTGGATTGACACTTATTTTCTTTCTGGCCTTCAGGGTTTTGATGGGAAACTGACTATCATGAGAATTATTTTTGCCTGAAAGGTAAAATGTTGTTTCTCATTCAGAACTTTCAAGATTTTCCTTTGCCATTAGTTTTCAGAAGTTTGACCATGATGTCTCTCAGTGCTGATATTTTTAAGTTTATCTTGTATGATATTTGCTCAGCTTCTTAAAATTGTGGATTTTTCTCTTTTGCCAAATTAGAGGATTTTTCAGCCATTATTTAATAAAGTACTCTTTTAGTCTTTTCCTATTTTTAAGAAATTGTTCCTCAACTCCATTTACACAAATGTTAACATTTTTGTTGCAACCCTGCTGGTGCCTGTGTTTCTGCTCATTTCTTTTCAATCCGTTTTTTCTCTGTTGTTCTCATTGATAATTTTTAGTGTTGAATCAAAGTTCACTGATATTTTCCTATGTTCCATCCATTCTGCTATTGAGCCTATCCACTGAGTTATTCATCTTAGTTACTGTATTTTTTAGTTCTATGATTACCATTTCATTCTTCTTTATAGCTTCAATTTCTTTGCTATGAATTTCTATTTCTTTGCCATAACTTTGTTTCATTTACTTCAAATATGTTCATAATTGCTCATTTAAACGTTGTGATGATTGCTTTAAAGTATTTGTCAGATAATTCCAACATCTGTAATTTTACTGTTGGCATCTATTGATTTTCTTTTTGAGAGGGAGTGAGGGAGAGACGGAGGGAGGGGGAGAGAGGGAGAGGGATGGAGAGAGAGAGAGAGAGAAAGAGACTGAGAGAGAACACACACCAGTGGGGAAGGGGCAGAGGGAGAGGGAGAATCTTAAGCAGGATCCACATCTAGTGTGGATGGGGCTTGATCTTACAACCATGAAATCATGACCTTAGCCAGAATCAAGAGTCTGACAATTAACTGAGTGAACCACCCAGGCACCCCTTGCTTGACTTATTTATTCAGTTTGAGAGCTTTCTGATCTTTGTAGAGTGAACAATTTGATACTGAAACCTAGACATTTTGATATTATGAAACTCTGTATCTCATTTAACCTGTTTTAGCTGGCTTGTTCGGACACTGCTTTGGCAAGGAAAGGGCAAAGTAGCACATCATTATGGCCAGAAGAGAATACAAGTCCAGGTTCTCCACTTGGGCTCTGTTGATACCAAGGTCAAGAGGTAGTCTTGTGACTTGTGAGATGGTAGTTTTAGGTCTCTGCTAAGCCTCTCCTAATATCTCCTGGTCTGGGTGAGGTAAGGTCTGTCTCTTTGTCTGCGTCTTACATGCCTTCCATTTACACAAAGCTAGGGAGGATGTTCTTGTTGCTGCTGGTCAAAGTGAAAGTTTTGACTTCAAAGATCCCTCCCTTAATGCTTTCCCAAGAGGAAAAGAGGAGGAATAATGCTTCATTACTTCAGGCTTGCCATATAGTCTCCATTAGCAATACCATTGGGGTCCCTATTACCTAGAAGAGCCTAGAAGAAATGAATGCATTGGGTCCCAACTCAGGCTTCTCTGACACCACTCTCTGTGGTATGGGGGAGAAGTTTGTGCACCTTGCTACAACCTGGAGACAGTAAAAATCTAGGCTCCCCACTCTGCTTTTGCTGGCTGGGTTGGAGGTGGTGCCAAGGTGTTTCCTACAATAGAATATTCATTACATAAAAGTTTCTGTCTTGGGGCGCCTGGGTGGCTCAGTCGGTTAAGTGGCTGACTTCAGCTCAGGTCATGATCTCACAGTTCATGGGTTCAAACCCCATGTCAGGCTCTGTGCTGACAGCTCAGAGCCTGGAGCCTGCTTCTGATTCTGTGTCTCCCTCTCTCTCTCTGACCCTCCCCTGGTCATGCTATGTGTGTGTCTCTCTCTCTCAAAAATAGATAAAATGTTAAAAAAATAAAATAAAGTAAAAGTTTCTGTCTTGCTATATAGCCATTTTCCTGGTGTTCTAGTTAGAAAGAGTGGGCATTTGTTGGAACTTTTATTTTTGCCTGAACCTCTTGTAATTTCTAGGTTCCTGTATTTTCCAATTCCAAATTTTGGATATATGAGACAAAAAGAAAATCCAGTAAACTCATCATTTTGTCATTCCCAGATCAGAAGGTCCCTAGCCTCTCTGCCTTTCTTCCTTCAACTTACAGAATTTT
>NC_043709.1:42099101-42104320 GCF_006229205.1 Suricata suricatta | reverse complement strand
TTCTTCCATGCAAGTGATATAAATGTAGTTTGAGGACAGAGTTACCTTGACCCAATGTCACACGAAATAAGCATCTGTTACCCAAACTATGTTTAGAAGAAAACTTGATCTGTATCACTTTTAAGAACCACCTATATTTAAATACCATGATTGTTTCTTTAAAATTAATTAACCAGAACACAGCAGTATTTTTAGACAAATGGCAACAGCAATGTTTTCCTATAGAAAGTTAAGCCTATTTTAGTATGCTCTAAATAATCAAGTGCCACTGTGTTTACTCTGATTGAAAAATAGTAACCAAACCCCGTAACACCCATTTAAATCAGACTTGCTGGACTTGTGAGTGATCTGTGTCACCTTACCCTTCTTTCAGAAATATGTTACGGAAGGGCAGAGAACTTTCTGTAGTTTGGCCACCGGGTCATTTGAATACTCACACAACAGAAGCTAGTTTTCAACTGCACTCCCTCCCGACCCCCACCCCCACCCCCAGTTCTCTCCTGAGAATTGTATCTTGAAGTTGTTTAGTTGAAAACTTAAATGGTAAAGGGACTGGAAATGGTATTTAGAATTCTGTAAGGGGATAAGGAATTGAGGGCAGGCCCCTGAGAATAGTGTGTGGTGACAGACGAATACAATTATGGTCTCAAAACTGACCGCTGAGAATCCATGAACCAAGGAGGAGGCTGTAAAAAGAATTGGTGCCCTTTTGCTGAGAGTCTTGGTTCCTCTGCTACATTCCACAGACAGCTCAATAGAACAAAGAAAGACAAACATGCACACTGAATGCGAAACCAGTTCAGAAGAAGAAAGGTTAATTAATAGCAGAGATGGTAAGGTTACACTGAAATCCAAGAATAAGACCTTCTTAAGGACACCACTGAAAAGCAGAGCATGAAAGGATCATAAAGGGCAACGGGCACACATAGAGGAGAAAAAGTTAGATTTTGTTATGTCGTACAGTCTAAATTTTTAAAGAGCTCCTAAGATGTGACCGCGAAAATGTACAAATGTATCTTGAGCCCAGAGTTCATAGCTTCCCTATAGGATTCTATTAGTGAATTAGAAATGAAACATTTCTGTTAAAATGTGATTTTATCAGCTGCTTCATGTTCAATGGGTTTTGAATATTTGTGGCTAATATCATAATTGTTCTTTTCTGAATTGTCAATTCAAAGTGTGCTCACATCTATTATCACATTACTGTTTTCTTATCTATTTGTCTGAGGCATTTAAACTAAACACAGTTAAATTAAACATAGTTTTATTTTAATATTTTGACATATAGCTATTTTTTAAACTGTGGTTTCCTTATATTGAGAAGTTGTGATGTTTTATGATAAAAATCTATTGACACTCTTCTTTGGGAGTTCTTACATTACTTTTAAACTCAGAAAATTCCCCTGTCCTGAATATTTTATGATATCTCCATAATATAAATACATCATATATATTATAAATATATATTAGAGAAATATGTAATTTTCTAGCAGTTGTTACTAGTACAATTAGAACCTTATTATCATTAGAAAATCATCTTAAATTTGTTCATTTTGTTTCTGTCTTAATTTGAAAATAGGTTTTATTAATAAGACAGTTTATTCATGCCCTCAGATTTTCTTATGAAACAAGTGCAAAGAGATAGAAGAAAATGATAGAGGAAACAATATTGCCTATTTTATTAAGAATGTTCAAAAGGAACCTATTGAGTAACATTAATAATATAGTAGAATTCTTGAGGGCAATAATTTCTTCAAAACCATTATAAAACACTATATCTTTTAAAATTATGCATGTAACAAAAATAACAGAAAGAAACATGGCATCTGCACTGCTAAGCAACAACCTGAGAATAGGGAATTGTTAAAATGATCTTTTCTATATAACATATACATGAAATGTGTACAGCAAAATCCCTTAGCATAACTATAACTTATAATATGTAAATACTGTAAGTGGAAATTATTTTAGAATAATAGGGGACTCTAATCCAATTTCTCTTGTTATTGCTGAAGATATTATAACACAGCAGAAATTTTCAAACTGCTCCATGTGGTATTTTGAAATTCATCCCAACCATAGGGTGAGTGACCTGCAGTGTGGACAGAATGGCAAAGCCCAAGGGTTCCACGTTTCCTAAGTGTCAGGATCTACTTCAGTGATCTCCTGATCCAGGGCAGGACTTCAGGAACATAATTATCTCTCCTTTCTTGCTCTCCCTCCCACAGCTTGCCTGAGATACCTCTCACAGGGCCTCTGCAACCGCCTCATCAGATGTGTGCACAGCCTGCTATCTTGTTGAGAAGCTTTTTGCCGGGTGGAAATAATGGCTTTCCTCACACGTGTGCTTGTTGGTGTGGGAGTTGTTGCCCAGGAGCGTGTAGTACTTCTCAGTGATGATCAGACCACCTTCCTCACAGTTTTAGAGCAAGCGCAGCCCATGTTGGCAGATCCTCACAAAAGGAAAGTAGTTAAGAGGGATTTGGAATAGATGGTAAATTACTGAAATGTAAAAGTCATAAAAGGGTCATCACAAGCATGTTTCACTCTAAACAGACACGGGAGTAGGATGTGGTATAATATGGGCCAGAATAGAGTCCTGTCCAAACAAACAAGGATAGAGTCTGTGATGGTGCTTGATGTTCTGTTTATTACGATTATCTACAGGAGCATGAGGGTACGGACTATAAAACTGAGGCAGAATTATGTGCTACATGATTCTCTTCTTGATAATCATGGAAAAACACTTTAATTAAAAGAGTAACGTGTGACAGCAAAAATATTATTTGAGAACTAAGTCAAGGCTTTAGACTGAACCATGCTGCCTGACTAAATAGTTATTAAATCATAAATAGGAGTTGTAAATATACAACATAAAATAATGATAATAGTAAGGAAGATGATAATGATAAAAAATATGCAGTATGCACCAAGCATTGCACTGAGAATTTGAGATACACTTAGGTCACTTAATCTCCACAAAAACTCTATAAACAAAGTACTAACATACCTCCTATACGTTTTTATTTAGCTTTTTTTTTTTAATTTGGACTAAAAACTTTTAAAGATACAATAAGGGGGGAAATCAGGATATGGATCTAATTCTGTCTGATTTTACTATGCCATGCAGGTATTTATTACTTCTAAAAAATATTTTAGGTTTTCTTTTTCACGCATGTGGTAAGCTATATTTTTAAAATGTAAGAGAATAATCACATAATTCAGGAGCGTGGTACCTGTGGGAGGGATGAGGTGAGGATGAAGTACAAAGGAGCACATAGAGAGTTAATATTATCTGCAGTCTTCTGCTTCTTAAGTTTGGTGTTAGTTTCATGGGTGTTTGCTCTATACTTACTAGCAAAATGTCACATTTATTATTCTCATGTATATATATATATACATATACATATGTACACACATATATATATACACATATAATAAATAATAAAACTGTTTCCAAAGTAGCTACAAAATTTTCTTAATTTAAAAACCCATTTAAGAGTGCCTGGGTGACTCAGTCGGTTACGTGTTCGATGTCAGCTCAGGTCATGATCGCATGGTTCATGAGTTCAAGCCCTGCTTCAGGCTCTGTGCTGACAGCTCAGAGCCTGGAGTCTGCTTCAGATTCTGTGTCTTCATTTCTCTCTGCCCCTCACCGACTCGCACTCTGTCTCTCTCTCTCTCTGTCTCTCTCTCTCTCTCTCAAAAATAAAATAAACATTAAAAAATAAATAAATAAGAATACAAGTCCATTTAGATAATATAAAGTATATATGTGGACAATTGGGCCCACCCAGAACTTTGTGTTCAAAATTCTGGATATAGAGAGTGCAAATGAGATAAAATTCTTTTCAGAAAGCGGCTTAGTCAGGATTATGCATGGTATTATTGGAATATATTATGTCATGATGAACAAACCCCATAGAAAGTGTATAATTTAATACATAACTTAGTTTTTATTCTTTTTTAAATTTTTTTTAATGTTTTATTTATTTTTGAGAGAGAGACAGCATGAGCAAGGGAGGGTCAGAGACAGAGGGAGAGATTTTGAAGACAGGCTCCAGGCTCTGAGCTGGCTGTCAGCACAGAGCCTGATGCGGGGCTTGAACCATGAGCCACGAGATCATGACCTGATCCGAAGTCGGATGCTTAATCGACTGAATTCTTATCACATATACTGCAAAAAAAAATGCTTTGTCTATAACATCTTACTTTCTCCATGAGCTCTCAGTTTTGAAATATTCATTGAATTGACAGAAAATACAACAAATTTCCTTTCACTAGCCTTCACATGAATTATTTTGTTATGCAAGCACACAGACACACACATGCACACACATACTCATAAATGACAGCATTGTCTAAACAAAGGACAAAAAGAGATACTGGTGTATAAGGAAAATGTAACTGATATGTTACATCATGGTGGACTTACTCCATAACTCTTGCTAACTAGTTCTGGAGACAAATATAGTATGTAGTTAAGTATACAACATTGGTTTTAAAGGAAACCCTTTCTTACATGAAATACTTACATAAACATTTAAGTATGATAAAATATTTAGCTCTTCATCTTCATTATCTTTTACTGAACTTTCATAGCTCATAACCAGAAATTTTATTATGTTAAATATAAATGTACATTAGAGGATAATTTCTAGAAAACACAAAAAAGTCTTTATATCACTATTAACTAGATTCATCTCATATATTTATGTCTATAATTTTAACATAAAGCACAATGATTTTTTAGCAATCCTAAAATAAACTCATCAGTAATTATTTAAATGTGAGTGAAGCAAAAAAATGATAAATATAACTTTACTAAAGAAGTTGAAATTCCCTACTAGATAAATAAGAGCTTTACAAGTTATTTTTTATATACATCTTAGCATAATTATGGTATGTTATATGTATCATATTAACATAATTTTTCAGAAAGTCTTCAAGAAAACAGAATAACTATATTATGATTATATATTTATTACCATTAATCCCTGCTGCATTTATGGTGCTGAACGAAAACAAAATTGTAATCTTAATAAAAGTACTGAACTCTGGATATCAGCTTCAAAGTTATGTGCTAATTGAAAAACAGAATCCCCCTTTCCATCGTCTGCAGATTCTACCTTACATGTAGAAAGGCAGAGTTTTCACAGACAACTCAGAGAGAATGTACTGCCTTGTATTTTGTAAGTGATTGAAAATTTCCCATTTCA
>NC_043709.1:42091293-42099001 GCF_006229205.1 Suricata suricatta | reverse complement strand
TTATAGAACACTTCAGAAACTAAAGCTGACTTTTCCTACAGAATCCCATTGTTTGTGGTATCTACAAGCTAAATTAACTACCTAAATTTAATTTTAAGTTAAAATTTCATTAAAATGAATGAATGAATGAATTTAATTTCATTAAAATCAATTAATTAAATTAAATTTCATTAAAATTAAATGACAGTTAAAATTATCGGGGTGCCTGGGTGGCTCAGTTGGTTAAGCCTCCAGCTTCGGCTCAGATCATATCTCGAGTCCCGCGTCAGGCTCTGTGCTGACAGCCGGCTCAGAGCCTGGAGCCTGCTTCCGGTTCTGTGTCTCCCTCTCTCTCTGCCCCTCCCCCTCTCATGCTCTGTCTCTCTCTGTATCAAAAATAAATAAAACATTAAAAAAATTTTTAAAAAATTTTTGTCAGTGCACTAGGCACATTTTAAGTGCTCAAAAGGAACACACAACTTGTGCCTACCATCTTGGAAGAACAAAAACATTTCATAGGTTTGTTAAAACAACAAAAACAGAGAAAGATGTTAATAAATATATATTTGTGTGTGTGTGTTTCTTTTGGTTTCTTTGGAGGGTGTTAGGATTCTGTGTATCTCTTGAAATTTTGAGACTATGGCAGTGGGAGTAAAGCAATGTGAATGTCTCGAAAGGTTGGAACTGTCACAATCAACCAAAGACACCCACAGGGAGATAAGAGAAACAAGAATACTTGAAGAACCACAGACCTTCAAGTACCACAGTATAAAGATGTGTCAGTCCCTGTCATTAAAGTGAATTAAGTATATTTAAGAAATTTTAATGGGTATAAGAAAATATAGGGGAATTTTTAATGATTTTTTAAGTATTTATTTATTTTGAGACAGAGAGAGAGAGAGAGAGAGAGAAAGACAAAGAGAGAGAATGAGTGAAAGGAAGGGTAGAGAGAGAGGGAGAGAGAAAATCCCAGGCAGGCTTTTGTCAGCACAGACCCCAACCTGAGGCTCGAACCCATGAATTGGAAGATCATGACCTGAGCTGAAACCAAGAGTCAGACACTTAACTGACTGAGCCACCCAGAAGTTCCAGGGAATTTATGTCTTATAGATATTCTTTTTAAACTGTGCCTGACAACTTTTCTCCATTGGCCACTAACATGCAAAAAAAATCTTTGCCCCCTTTGCTAGAAAATAAAAAAAACCTCAGAATTCAAGAACACAGATAGAACTCCCTGCTACAAATGGAAAGTGGAGCAGAATAACATTTTATCCATTTTGTTGTGTAATGGGAGAAAAGAAAACAAAATGAGACTAGACAGTCAATTCCTCAGTAGATTATTCTGCCACTTGAAATTCTTAATAAATCATTCTGCCAGCTTACATAATAATTTTTGTGTTAACCCTCCATTGTATGCATATCAGGTGTGTGCTTGGTGGAGGACAGGGAAAATGGAAGGCAAGGCATGTGTTGTTCAATGAAATACATATTAACAGTTAACATCTCCACATGTGGGAAATGAATAAGTGAAATGAGGTAGTCATATAAGATTATAAGCAGTGAGTTTTTTACCCAGAGTTAATATAATGAACATCAAAGCTTAGTGTTTATTCATAGTCACACAAAATAGTTCCTCAATTTTATATTTACATTACCACACCCCTTTGTGGTCCTAAGTTTGCAGAATATTACTTTTTATATATATTAAAGGAATTTTTTCCTTTGTAGTTTTTGTAGTTTTTGTTCTAATAACTCTCAACCCCATTCACTAATGTATTACAATAAAGTCCTAGTATATTAATGGATGAACTGCACTATATTACAATACGTAAAATCGGTCTTTGTCTTTTTTCTTTTTAATCTTGATGATCATATATAGCGAGTCTATTCACATCTAAAACAATGATGAAGCTGCCAGCGTTCCACCCCAAACTTATCCTAGACTCCACCTGCTTGTTCAGAGTGTAGTGTTTCAATTTTACTTCTCACCATTTTGGCCAAACAGGCAGAAAATGAATGGAGGGAGGGAGAAAATGAATCTGTTAGGTGCTGAGGGATGGCTCACCAAAATAACCGAGGGGACCTCATTCTCAGAGAGATGGGATTTTTACCAAAGGAAGAGCTGTCATTGATCATTTCTGGTTAGACGTTTCAAAAGCTGCAGAAACTCAGGGCCACCCCAGAACTGCCACTGGTAGGGGAATATGCTTGAGAAATTGACAGTGGCCCTCAGTAGTTTGGGAACACACCTCCACTCAGAGTTTCCTGCCCGCTTCATTTCTGAAAAATTCTGAAGACCAGTGGTTTGCTGAATGAAGCACAATGAGTACAGTGAGGAGAGAGGAGAATGAAGGAGGTTCAGGTGTACAAGTTTCTATGACTTCATCTACTAACACTGTCAAGCGGGGTAGGGATGGTGGAAGATGTATATCTTAATGAGGGTGGTGCTTTGAGAATGATGCTGGTTGGAACAAAATGCTGATGGACCAGTGTTAGCATTCGCCCTTTGCCTACACAAAAGGATCTATTCAGGCTGGTGAGGCCTCCCATGAAATTATTTTACAATACAGTATAAATTCTAAGACTCAACAAAACAACAAGAATCTACCACGTTTGAAACACTAGGAAATCTAACTTAGGAAATAGTTTTCTAGATTATTTGGTATAGAAAAGCTTGAACAATTTTTTTCAGATAATTTCATATTAAAATAACAAAGGCATCATTATTATAAACACAAGCATTAAATCAGTAATTTTAAATACTATTTCCTGAATATACAACTAGCTTTTTTCCATTTTCTTACTGATTTTAAGTCTGTGCATAAATATAGTAGAGAATTTACAAAAATTATCCCAATAATCAGGCAAAAAAGGACTGTCATTCAAAATGCTTAAAATTTTGGAAATGAGCATGGAAGTTCCTTGGTTTAAATTCAGTTATCTAGATTATTGCCTATAATGTCCAATTCACACTTTAATGTTTAAAGCACAGTCCCAGTTTTATTAATTTTTATTTTTTTCTGATGTGTAAGCTAGTTTTTTAAATTAAATTTTATATATTTTTTCTGATGTATAAGTTTAAAGTTCCTTAACACTTACAATACTATTTCTGTAGTTTTTCATTTCAGTGAATTTTTCATTATTATCAAATTAAACATCTATTTTGTAAAATAAATAACTTAATTTTTGTTGTTAGTGCTTAGGAACTGCACATCTTTTAAACATCTTGAAAAATGTGGTAACTTTTTTTTCTCCCTACGTTTTTCAATACCTACATAGTTTATTGTGCTATCTTCATATGTAATACACAAACTCTCTGAATTAAACACAATTTATAGCTATTTAAGAGTATTAGCAAGAGGCAATATGCATATAAGCAGCAGCAAACAACAGACCCAGAGAACATTACTTTCTCGATAGCTAAAGTTTTCCAGGAAGCAGAAATGTCAGTCCAACTTGTAATATCTTTACAGGTCTCTGAGGTATCTATAAAACAAGGGAGATTTGGTCTCTGACATTTTAGCGTATTTCCAGGTTCAGCAGTCACGCACTGTGACATGGCGTCCTGATGTAACTAATAATACAATGGCTGTGGTTGGTCTCTAATATCTGCAGGGAATCATTCCTACATTCAGATTTACTATAAGGCCTGTTGTGTTCTGAAGTATTATTTAGGAGTAACTCAATGTATATCTACTATTACTTGAAATTTTATTTTTAGAGTTCATTGAGCTAAGCTACAGGAAGGGAATGGGATGTGATTTCCTAACAGAAAATCTTATATTTGTCACTATTGTAGAATAAATTGTTTAAATTAAATGTTATCCTTGAAGAGCAATAAATAGACCAAAGTTACTTGTCTAGCCAGAAGAGTTTGAAAACAATTTTCCTAGACAAGGGTTTTTGCCATAAGTATTTTTGAAAAAAAAATATGGTGATTTAATGTATTGGGAAAATGAAGGCAAGTAAGGAAGAGAAGGAGTGTAACAAGTTAAAATAGGCAACCATGAGGGACCTCTTTATTTGGAAAATTATATTTGAGCTAAGAATTAAAGTTGATGAAGAAGCTAGCCTATGGAAATGTGAAACAATGAACATCATGTGCAGAGAGAAGAGCACGTGCAAAGGTCCTGTGGTAAAAGCCTAATTGGCAAGCTCAAAATTCAGAAGGAAGCCATTGGGGCTTTGGTGGACATCAAAGAAGCAAGGAAAAGATGTGAAATATTCCAGGATATTCTACATACACTTTTTTTGTGTGCTAAAAAAAGTGGGGGGAGGGACATTGTAAATTTTTTGAGAACAGAAGGGATGTGATCTAAGTATGTTTTATGAAAGATTGTGCAGGCTTCTAATATTAAGAACATACTCTAGAGGAGCTTATAATAGAATCAGGGAACTCTTTTGTTATAATCCAGACTTGGAACAGAAAGACTACACTGGAGGGGTGAAAAAAAGTCTAATTCTATCTACTATATATTTTAAAGTTTAATGTGGTAAATCCAAATGAATGGATTTGATGTAGTGTATGAGAAAAAGAGAGAAGACAAGGAAGACACCAGGGTGTTGGCGTATGCAAATAGGATAGAGCTGCCACCGACAGCGACAGCAGTGTGTGGAAGACTGAGACCTGAGCAGACTGGGAGGGGTAGCTGGTGTCGAAGGAGACCAAGCTTAAGGTGTTTCTTAGAGTCTAAATGAGGATGTTAAGTAGACCACTGGGTAGACAAATACTGCATTCACGGTAGATGCAAATTTAAGAGCTTTAAGAACACAGACGGCATGAGATTACCATGGCAGTTAGTTACAGCATAATACAGATCCACGGGCCTTGAGTTTCTCCACCTTTACGAGATACAGGACATGAGGATCAGCAAATGGGACTGAGGAGTGGCCAGTGGATGAAGAGGAAAAACAACAATGGTGGAGAGTGGCCCAGAAGCCTCTTGGAGAGGGAAGCTTCTCGATTCAGTCCAATAGTATTGCAATTTGATGAGAATTGAGGAATAACATTGGATTTAGTGCAATGGTGGTCATTGACAAGAAGATTTTCAGTGCTTTGGATGTGGAATAATCTCACTGGAGTGGGTTTAAGGATAAATTGGAGAATAAGGATCAAAGAACAGAAGTGTTAATACTATGATATGGAAATATTGTAGAACATGTAATTCTAAGCTCTTTACATATACAAGTTCATTAAATCCTCATAGAAATTCCTGAGGCAGGGACACTTATCTCTCTCCACTCAGGACAAAAAAGTAGCTTAAATTTTGCATAGTAAGGAGTGAAAGGGTTCGACACAAATGAGGTTTATGTGATGACAGATTTCAAATATATAACCTGACTCTTATCTCATATTCTGGGAGAAGAGAAAAGAGAGACTCTTGAGAAAATGTTATCTGAGTTCAGTTTTTTTTTTTTAGTTCAGTTTTAAAGAACAAAAGTGGGAGAATATGCCAAGTATAGATGGTGATGAGATAGAAAAGAATAATAAAAAGTTTTTATAGGCATAATTTTGCTGCAATATTTATTTTTTGTTTTGCCCAATTTTCTTTAGTTCTCTTTAAATTTCCTATAGATTTCTGACTGTGCTTACAAAATCCAAAACAGTCTGTGCTATAAAGACTAAATAAAGGGGGGGGGAGAGAAGATTAGGAAGTATTTGATTATACTAAGAAATAGAAGGTTCATGGAAAATAAGCTAAAACTAAGGCTATTTTAAGAATTATGATGGATTAAGAACAAAATTTTGACTCTCCTATGTCAAATATTAAATTACTTATTTTGTATATTTAGGAATTTAATATTAACACTGGTAAATTTAATATTAACACTCATGCAAGCATGATCCTGAAATAAGTAAAAGATATATATAAAAGTATATGTCCTAGAGATTCACATTCACATGAAGCACCCATCACCCTGCAGATATGGGGAATGATTTTGTGTCTAGCAATTTACCCATCAAATTTTATTCTGAAGAATAACACATTTTAAAGTTAATCTATTTGTTAAAATTACATTCTGTTGATCAAACTGAAGCTCCTGTGGTAAATTTTCACATCTTCTACTAAGTTCATGAGAATTTTAGGAATTTTCTTTAATTATACAGTTCCTTTATAGTGAATTAGCAGTGACTTGCCGTTCATACCTTATAATCATATTTTTAAATGACCATTCTCTTTATATTGAGAAAATAAAATTGGAAAATTTTGTTTCCTTTTTGTTTTGTTCATTTTTCTACATGTCTGTATCTTTCCTTATATAATATTGTATAAACATCGGATCTAATACTTAAGAAATCCTACTTTAAAATGAATAATCTATTTTAAATGTCAGGTAGTTACAACTGAATTCTTAAAGAAGTTTTAAAGCAAGATTTCATTTATTTCTATGAGGATCATTTAAAACTATTGGGTTGTAGCTCTAAATAATGAATGTGCATTTGATAGAAGACGCTTAAATGAGACATGAACTGAAAGCCTGGCTCAGCTTGGTGTAAAGGAGCTCTCTGCTGAGTCACCCAGTGCCCCACCGGGACCCCCGCTCCTCTCACAGGGAGAAGCTGTGTGTCACGGGCAGGACCTGCACCTCGCTGGGTTTTGAAGCATCTCACCACTTCTCTCTTACGCCTCCTTGTTCAAACCCTAATTACCTGGAAAGCCCAGTTCTATAGTCACCTCCTGCCTCAGATCTCCCTGTTTTTTGTCATCAAAAATGTTTCCAATTCCCTACACTAAATTGAACTTTATTTGTATGTCTACTCTCAGGGGACATACTACTTTCTGCATTTTACTTTAGTTATTTATGTGCATGCCTTACTGCTCTTAACTTCATGTTTTACTGGTGTCATTTTTCACGGCTGGTTCTCTTACACCATGGCTTCCAAATCAGGATTTATTTCAGCCCATCTCCTGGTCACTTAAATTATGTCTTGATTAAATTTTCAGTGAGGGGTCATGGAGGTGATTTTTTTCAAAGCCCTTGAATATCTGAGAATATCCTCTTTGTTGACATCTTATATGAAATGAGAACCATAGAAAAGCTAATGATAACTATCTCTTAACATGGTTTTAGTAAAAAATTCATAATCCTTGTATCCTAAATAGTGACGAATACAGCAACTGTGTCTTCTATTTTGTACAGTCAACTTTTAAAATTGATGATTCCATGAATGAATGGCATAATTATTTCCCATTCTAGAATAAATTTCTGAGTTCCAAACTTATATGTCCAAATGCCCATTTAACAGTTTTCCATGTAACACCCGTCACAAGAAGCATCACCAGCACTTCTTCATGACCTCACTGTCCTGGGTAGTGGCACTGTCTCGACACAGTCTTTCTAGATAGAAACATGGAATCTAGTTTTGACATTCCTCTTCTCTATTGAGATCAAAAATATATTTTAAACATAACAAATGTATGCATTTATCATTTATTGTTTTTACTGTAATAATGTTTTAACCGGCCTGGTTAATTCTTTTCCTATGAAGATTTAAAATGTTGTTAAAGAGTCTTTTAAAAATAGCTTTAGGTCATGTAACTCACCTGCATAAAACTCTTAATAGCTTTTCACTGTATTTTAAAGTTATGTTTTAAGTTACCTAACCATATGAATATTATGATACTACCTTAGTGTTTAAGAAATATCCTATTATTTGTAAAAATAAAATGGAAATAAATCTGACCATTAACACTACCACTAAAGCACACTTTTTTCCCTCTTCTCA
>NC_043709.1:42089619-42091193 GCF_006229205.1 Suricata suricatta | reverse complement strand
GTATTTTCAGGTGTTGATAAAATATTTTAATCTATCAATCTGTGCATGCTAACATAAATAGAACATTTTGAAAATAATGCCAATGGTATTATAACATGAGGCCCTATGGGGCACCTTGGTGACTCCCTCAGTTAAACATCAGACTCTGGATTTTGGTTCAGTTCATGCTCTCAGTTCCAGGGATCAGCCCTGCATTGAGCTCTGTGCTGACAGCATAGAGCCTGCTTGGGATTCTCTCTCTCCCTCTCTCTCGGCCCCTCCTCCACTTGCACATACACATTCCCTCCCTCTCTCTCTCTCTCTCTCTCTCTCTCTCTCTCTCTCTCTCTCTCTCTCTCTCTCGTCAAGTTTTCTGGCTGCCTCAGGCAAGGATTATCACTCTCCTCTCTGGGGAGTGAACCAGTAAACAAGATTTGCATCTGGAGGCTGGAGATTGCCATTTCCTGGTCAAAATAATTTGGCGACTGTCTTGCTGCGCCAGACGTAGATTTGGCCAAGGTGCACAAAGATCAAACCTGCATTCCGGTATGCGGCGTCAAGCTCCCCCTCCCCAGCATTGCAGAGGCAGGTCCGGGCGCTTCTTTTTGATATTCGTTTGACTCTGTTACCTGACAACCGACCTGGGTCAGTTCCCCGCCCCAAATCGCTATTTAAGAGACAATGTTTTCTGGGATAAAAAAGAAGAAGAAGAAAGAAGCTAGAGGCTTGACCGGAAACCGTGTGCTGTCTTCACTCTCTGCGTCTCCCCCTGCCCTGTTTTCTCTCCCTCCCTCAGGAAAGAACCCGCGAGGATTTTCCGCCCTGCCGGTTGGGGCGGACGAGATAGGTGCAGCGGAATGCCGGGGAGGAGCGCGCCGGACCCGGCCTGCGGGAAACGACACTCTCTCTCAAGATAAATAAAAAAATAAAATAAAAATAAAATAAATCTGAGTGCCTGGGTGGCTCAGATGGTTAAGACTCTGACTTTGGCTCAGGTCATGATCTCTCCGTTCATGAATTTGAGCTGTGATTCTGACTTTGTGCTAACAGCTCAGAGCCTGGAGCCTGCTTCAGATTTGGTCTCAGACCTCTCTCTCTGCCTCTCCCCAATTCATTCTCTCCCTCTTCCCCTTTCCCTCCACCAAGATAAATAAACATTTAAAAATAAAAAAAAAATAAAATAAAATGAGATGTTAGTCTAAAATCAAAGATACTCATTTTTAAGATTGCCATTATTTTTAAAAAATCAGATTTAATTAGTATCCACGTTTTCACCATAAAGTTGTTTAATATTTCTACAGAGTACTGAAGAATGAGTTTATTCTGCTATGGCACCATTAGTAAATGAACTACATCCTTACCATATACTATTCATTAGAATCTTTGAACAAAGAACTGAAAGAAGAAAGGGAGTGTGTCATGCCAAAAGTTGTGAGATGGGGAAAAAAAGTGTTCTGATTTGGACATGTAAAATTTGTGATGTTTTTTATATTCAAAGTTTTCATGATTGTATACCAGAGTAAAACTTGGTTTATATTTATTATATCATCTAATTTTCATAACAATCCCATAAATTTAGAATTATTATTGTTCTC
>NC_043709.1:42087988-42089519 GCF_006229205.1 Suricata suricatta | reverse complement strand
TTTTACTCTGGTATACAATCATGAAAACTTTGAATATAAAAAACATCACAAATTTTACATGTCCAAATCAGAACACTTTTTTTCCCCATCTCACAACTTTTGGCATGACACACTCCCTTTCTTCTTTCAATTCTTTGTTCAAAGATTCTAATGAATAGTATATGGTAAGGATGTAGTTCATTTACTAATGGTGCCATAGCAGAATAAACTCATTCTTCAGTACTCTGTAGAAATATTAAACAACTTCATGGTGAAAACGTGGATACTAATTAAATCTGATATTTTTAAAATAATGGCAATCTTAAAAATGAGTATCTTTGATTTTAGACTAACATCTCATTTTATTTTATTTTATTTATTTTTAAATGTTTATTTATCTTGGTGGAGGGAAAGGGGAAGAGGGAGAGAATGAATTGGGGAGAGGCAGAGAGAGAGGTCTGAGACCAAATCTGAAGCAGGCTCCAGGCTCTGAGCTGTTAGCACAAAGTCAGATGCACAGCTCAAATTCATGAACAGAGAGATCATGACCTGAGCCAAAGTCAGAGTCTTAACCATCTGAGCCACCCAGGCACTCAGATTTAGTTTATTTTTATTTTATTTTTTTATTTATCTTGAGAGAGAGTGTCGTTTCCCGCAGGCCGGGTCCGGCGCGCTCCTCCCCGGCATTCCGCTGCACCTGTCTCGACCGCCCCAACTGGCAGGGCGGAAAATCCTCGCGGGTTCTTTCCTGAGGGAGGGAGAGAAAACAGGGCAGGGGGAGACGCAGAGAGTGAAGACAGCACACGGTTTCCGATCAAGCCTCTAGCTTCTTTCTTCTTCTTCTTTTTTATCCCAGAAAACGTTGTCTCTTAAATAGCAATTTGGGGCGGGGAACTGACCCGGGTCGGTTGTCAGGTAACAGAGTCAAACAAATATCAAAAAGAAGCGCCCAGACCTGCCTCTGCAATGCTGGGGAGGGGAAGCTTGACGCCGCATACCGGAATGCAGGTTTGATCTTTTGTGCACCTTGGCCAAATCTACGTCTGGCGCAGCAAGACAGTCGCCAAATTATTTTGACCAGGAAATGGCAATCTCCAGCCTCCAGATGCAAATCTTGTTTACTGGTTCACTCCCCGGAGAGGAGAGTGATAATCCTTGCCTGAGGCAGCCAGAAAACTTGACGAGAGAGAGAGAGAGAGAGAGAGAGAGAGAGAGAGAGAGAGGGAGGGAGGGAGGGAGGGAGGGAGGGAGGGAGGGAGGGAGGGAGAGGGAATGTGTATGTGCAAGTGGAGGAGGGGCAGAGAGAGAGGGAGAGAGAGAATCCCAAGCAGGCTCTATGCTGTCAGCACAGAGCTCAATGCAGGGCTGATCCCTGGAACTGAGAGCATGAGCTGAACCAAAATCCAGAGTCTGATGTTTAACTGAGGGAGTCACCAAGGTGCCCCATAGGGCCTCATGTTATAATACCATTGGCATTATTTTCAAAATGTTCTATTTATGTTAGCATGCACAGATTGATAGATTAAAATATTTTATCAACACCTGAAAATAC
>NC_043709.1:42082754-42087888 GCF_006229205.1 Suricata suricatta | reverse complement strand
AGCACTGGAATAAATTTTTGCAAAATACACCATATGTTTATATCCCCAAAAGAAAAGCTCTCTGATAAAAAGAAATAGTGAAGCCAATGGGGATGGATGCAGGGATAATTACAGACTGATTTCTCAACTGACACTGAATAATTTTAAAAACTAATTGATACAAAACTACGTTACACAAAAAAGGCTTTGACTATTTTAACTAATTTTGTTGCTGAAGAGAAATCGCAGGATTTGGTCCTTCGAAATGAAGTTAAACAGACCAATACTGAATAACTGTCAGTCTCATTTATTGCAATTTGTCTACAGTGCACATTTTGTGGAAAGAGCCAAAAGATGCTTGCCTGATGTTAACACAATTTCTGGTGTACTGTGTTCTGTTCTGGTTTATGCTTTTCCTTTAATTTTATTGGTTGGCACAAGTGCTACCAAAACTCATTCTATTTTATACACAAAATGCAGTTATTAGACTTCTAATGTCATGAAATAAGAACACTGGAGAGGGAGGGTTTTTAGTTTTGTCTTGTTTTGTTTTTTTTGATTTTTGTTTTTTTAATTTAAGGACATATTCCTCCACATGGAAAACTGTTTTCATGGGATTCTGGGAAAATTAGACAGTAGCGTCATATTTAATCTCTTCAAACATCCTTATCAAAGCAGCAGAACGATTAAACAGTAAAGCAAAATGGATGGACTTCATTTACAACAATATTATAAGGTATTTCCACAAATCCAAAATATAGTGAGAGGGGAGAAAACATGATAAGCCCATGTTGTCTGTCTTTGTACCAGGGGAGCATAGGATAAATCAGACATCTTTTAAGATTTGAGGACAGGATATTCACCAGGGGCCAATGTGAAAACAGCTAAGACCAGGAAGAGTTTTGCCTAATCCACAGGTAGTCCATGCAAAGGTCTGTAGGAAGGTCTGAACCAGCTGGAGCAGTCCAGCCCCTCGTAATTCTTGAAACTGATTAAGTGTGGTCCCCTTCCCTAGAGTTCCTCTCTTAGAGTGTCACACTAAAATAAAAAACAAAAGCTACTAAGATCTGAATCACTGAATTAAAACTTATCAGGACAATAGGAATATATATGAAGAAAAGAAAAAATATATATTAATAAAAAAGGGAAAGGGGAAATGAACCAGAAGAATCTCATAGTTAAATACTAAATGGAAAAAAAAACCCAGATGTGAGAGCTCTGTGAAATTAGAAAACCTATTCTGAAACAAGCTTACTTCCAAAAGTTCAGAAAACTTGTAAAAATTCAGATTTTCATATGAAAAGCAGCCTTGGATGTATAACTATCTATATAGAACAGAGATTAAATGAAGAGAGAATACAGAATGTGACTGCTAAGGAGACAACAAAAAGGAATAAAAGGCATCCAAATCGGCAAGGAAGAAGTCAAACTTCCACTATTTACAGATGACATAATACTCAACGTAGAAATCCTGAAAGACTCCATCAAAAAATAACTAGAACTAATATATGAAATCAGCAATGTGGCAGGATATAAAATCAATGTGCAAGTATCTGTTGCATTTCTATACAGCAATAATGTAGCAGCAGAAAAAGAAATGAAAGAATAGATCCCATTTGTAATTGCACCAAAAACCACAATAAGATACCTAGGAATAAATATAACTACAAAGGCAAAAGTTCTGTACTCTGAAAATCATAGGACATTTATGAAAGAAATTGAAGAGGATGCAAAGAAATGGAAAAGTATTCCATGTCCATGGATTGGAAGAACAAACATGGTTAGGATGTATATACTACTAAAGCAATCTACACATTTAATGCAAATCCTATCAAAATACCACCAGCATTTTTCACAGAGCTAGAATAAAGCATCCTAAAATATGTATGGAACTACAAAAGACCTGGAATAGCCAAAGCAATTCTGAGAAAGAGAAACAAAACAGGAGGCATTACAATTCTGGATTTCAAGCTATATTACAAAGCTATAGTCATCAAAACAGTACGGTGCTGGAATGAGAGCAGACACATAGATCAATGGAACAGAAGAGAAAACCCAGAAATGAACCCATCACTATAAAATCAACTCATCTTTCACAAAGCAGGAAAGAATACCCAATAGAAAAAAGAAAGAAAACAAATAGTGTTGGGAAAACTGTATGGCAACCTGCAGAAGAATGAAACTGGACCACTTTCTTACACCATACACAAAAATAAATTAACAATGGATGAAAGACCTAAATGTAAGACAGGAAAGCATCCAAATCCTAGAGGAGAATACATGCAGCAGCCTCTTTGATCTCTCTATGGCGACTTCTCACTAGACACCTCGTCAGAGACAAGAGAATCAAAAGCAAAACTGAACTATTGGGACTTCATCAAAATAAAAAGCTTCTGCAAAGCAAAGGAAGCAACCAACAAAACTAAAAGACAACCTAATGAATGGGAGAAGTTATTTGACATATCTGATATTTGACATATCTGATAAAAAGTTAGTACCCAAAATTTAAAGAACTTATCAAACTCAATACTGCCCTCCCCCCCCCAAAAAAAAACCCAGTGAAGAAGTGGGCAGAATGAAGTGGGAAGAATACATGAACAGATATTTTTCCAAAGAAGGCATATAGATGGCTAACAGACACATGAAAAAATACTCATCACTCATCATCAGGGGAATACAAATCAAAACCACCATGAGATACCACCTCACACCTGTCAGACTGGCTAAAAGCAACAGCACAAGAAACAACAGAATATCTTGGCAAAAATGTGGAAAAAGGGGAGCCCACTTGCACTACTGATGAGAATGAGAACTGGTGCAGCCACTTTGGAGAACAGTAAAGAGGTTCCTCAAAAAATGAAAAATGGAACTACCCTATAATCAGCAATTGCACTATTATGTATTTACTCAAAGGGTACAAAAATACAAATTTGAAGTAGAGGCACCCCAATGTTTATAGTAGCATTATCAACAATAGCCAAACTATGAAGAGAGTCCAAATGTTCATCAACTGATGAGTGGATTCCTGGTGTGTGTGTGTGCGTGTGTACACATAAACATAATGGAATACTACTCAGCCATTCAAAAGGATGAAATCTTGTCATTTGCAATGTGAACAGAACTAGAATGTATCATACCAAGCAAAATAAAGTCAATCGGAGAAATACAAACACCATATTATTTCATTCATACGTGGAATTTAAGAAACAAAACAGATGAATACATCAGGCAGAGGGAAGAGGACAGAGGAAAACAAAC
Source organism: Suricata suricatta (assembly GCF_006229205.1). Taxonomy (NCBI): domain Eukaryota; kingdom Metazoa; phylum Chordata; class Mammalia; order Carnivora; family Herpestidae; genus Suricata; species Suricata suricatta. Next base: position 42,084,651 of record NC_043709.1, on the reverse strand, counting down.
CACAAGAGACTTGACCATAGAGAATAAAATGAGGGTTGATGGAAGGAGGAAGGTGAGAAATGGGTTAGATGTGTGATGGTAATGAAAGAGGACACTTATTGTGATGACTACTGGGTGTTATATGTAAAGGATGAATTATTGAATCCTAATTCTGAAACTAATATTGCATTTTATGTTAACTAGCTAAAATTTAAATAAAAAATTTTAGAGCATATAATTGCTATATGCTAGGACAATGTTGACTAGGTAAAGTCAGAACTGAGGACAAATAATAATGTACTTGCAAATCTTTCCGTTTTTGAGGTATTTGCATTGCTACATGGAAACTAAGCTGGGTGTGATGTGGGAGAAGGCAAATGAGTAACTACTCAACACTAATTTGACCACCCTCCTCTCTACCTGAATACGGAATTCTGGAAGTGAAAGAAAAGAAGCACGTACATAAAGTAACAGAGGTTGAATAGTCCAGCAGGCCTGAAGTTGAATTGGAAATCAGGATGATCTCATTAGGAATTTGATCCATCTACTGATCAATCAGTTGTTCTATCAATGTTTACTTTCTTCAAAGTTGCAACCACAAAATTACATAGAAAAAAAATCAGGTAAAAAAAGAACACTGCTGGAATTCAGATTGTAAACTGAAAAGATCTTTTCCCACTAAATATAATGAGGGCTTCTTGGAGAAATGACGGATTCCAGGTCTGAGGCTGAAAATGCACAAAATGAACCTGGAATAACTCAACACCAAGACTATTAGGATGACATTAGAAGGAGATACAATTCAATGTGAAGAGGGGCTATAACTAGATAAGACAATTTGAGCTTCAAAATGGATTGAATTTATACTGAAAGACTGAAACCCATCAAATGTGCTTAAATACATGAGTTTCTAATAATACTTTGACAATAATCCAATTACTTGCTTTCAGGGGATAAGAGGGAATAAATTAATTATCTGAAAATTTAATCTATAAAGTAAGAAAAAACTGAGCATTTATCTTGTTTGTTTCCACATAAAGTGCTAATTTTATTATTACTTTATTAATTATTAAGTGATAAGGAAATGAGAGAAGCAATTAATATTATACTAATATAACAAATAAAAATACTATTCATTTTCAACAGATGAGGAAAAATGAAATTTTATGGAAGTACCCCTGGCAATAACTAAAAAAGAAATGTTAAGATTCAATTATCAATTAATTAATGGATCTAGGCATTAAGCATAAAAAGAGAGACAAACTACAAATAACCAAAATCATTAGTGATCCTGCCAAAAAAATCTAATCTACCTCTACTTTCTTTCAAATTGCAGAAAATACAGAGAGTGGTAGAATGTATGAATTGCAAAATAAGCATATAATCAGCAAATCTAAACATGTGAAATTTGGGATTTAAATGGCTTGTGTTTTCCAACTTGATATGTTGCAAGGAAAAGAAGACAGTGTTTGCAAATTAAAAGGCTTAAGAGACACACCAATTTTTTAAAAAATAGGGTACTATTAAATTCGGCTGTCTAGAGGTGCATATTTAGATAACGAAAAACTAATCCTAAAAAAGAAGGATTGTGTTATTTTTTGAAACTTGTATTTGATATCTGGCAAATGGGAAGGGCTTTCAATCTACAGAATATCTATAATTTATAAAACATACAGTATATATAGTATATATATAAAATATCTGCCTATCTATAATTTTATAAAACAAAATGGTCTTTTATATTTAGTTGTGTCACATTAATTTTATGTAAACATTATAACAAATAATTTTTACATCAATAAATATGTATCCAAGAGGTATTTTTAAACATAGGTAGCAATCAATGAAAGGGTTATAACACAATTATTTTAGTGTAATTCAATTTATTTTTAGACAATATTTATTATATTTTTCTTTT
>NC_043709.1:42081384-42082654 GCF_006229205.1 Suricata suricatta | reverse complement strand
CCCACTCTCCGGCACCTACATGGCGCACTCTTTCTCCTTACCTGGAGATGCGGAAGTGGTCCAGGAAAGCCAGCACATTTCTTTCTCCTCGGACAGATGGAAATAAATTTCTTGGCCCAAGGCAAAGCCACTGGCGCCAGCACTGCGACCTCAACAAACCGGAACTCAGTTACGCAAATACCCCACTGGACCCCAGAGGCAGGATATCCAGGAGTTCCATCTGCAGAAGCCCCAGGCCAAGCCAACTTGGGCTCCTCTCATGCCAGACAAGGGCCGGTGGGATCCCAGGCCCTCAGGTGTTTTCTATTTTCTCTTCCTTGTTCCTTATTCTTTGTGATATAAAAGCTTCTGGCCTTCCACCCGTATTGCGGGTCTCTGAAAGAAGGCTTTCTGCTTCGGGAAGCATTTGGAAGATTTGTTTTACTTTTGTAAGGAGGCAGGTCCGATCTGGCCCTCACCACCCGGCCTTCCCGGAGCCTATCGCGGTGCACCTCCGGTCTTGGCGCACCTCCGCGGTGGAGATGCGCCCGGCTGCCTGGTGGGGGTGGGGTCCCCCGCCGGCCGCGGGTCTGATCAGGCCTTCCCCTGTACTTGAAGGGGAAGGCAACGGCTTCTCCTGAAAGGGCGGGCATTAAGGAGGGACAACTCCTGCGACGCCCAATCGGGGAAAACGGCAGATACCTTTGACTTCTCAAGAGGCGGGCCTAGTCACACCCCACGTGGGGCGTCCTGGGCCCACTCTGATTGGTCAGTGCTCCGGATGGTGTGACTGGCTCCCACAACTGCCAGTGTTGATGGGGGGTAGGGATTGGATCGCTGTATTTCCTGCAACTCCCCCTCCCAGAGGCATAAAAGGCCTTGCCCTGCCTTTGTTTGGGGCTCTCTCCACGTGGCCGGCGGGTGGGATGGGGACTGTGAGCCCCAGCTTAAGCTTGTAATAAAGGCCCTTTGCTTTTGCAGGCGTGACTCGGTCTCCCTAGCAGTCTCTGGTGTTTGTCTTGGGGTGATTTGGGGTGATTTTAAAAACTTGGGCACAACACTTTTATCACTGAAATTGTCTTCTTTAATTTTTTTTTTTCAAGTTTTGACCGCAGTGAGATCCAAGGCTGCCTGCTAACTGGAGTTGCTGCATGGTCGAGGCACCCGCAGCTGAACCCTTTTGAGTTCCTGGTTCTAGCTTTTTCTGAGCCCACCGGGTAAGTCACTGCGGATTCAGCAAGCTAGCGTGCCTGCAACTCTCAGATTCAAACAAACTGTATTTAAAACTGCA
>NC_043709.1:42080157-42081284 GCF_006229205.1 Suricata suricatta | reverse complement strand
TAACCATGTGAGTTAGGTTGAAAATACATTCTCCAGATCCAGTCAAACCCAACAGCTTTATTGTAATCTCCTGAGAGATCCTGAACCAGAAACACCTGTCTAGCTACTCTTAGAGTACTGATCCTTGCAACTATTTAAGATGATAAGTGTTGTTGATTTAAGCTGTTAAATCAGGAGAAGTCTGTTATGTAACAATACATAACTAACAAATGGGGTTTCATAAACAATAACAAATTATGTTCTTTTAGAGATACTGCTGAGAAAATGAGAAGGCAAGCCACAAATTGTGAAAAATGATTCGCTTTAAGTATATGTGACAAACGTCTTTTAACTAGAATATAACACAGTCTCTTATGACAAAAATCCAATTTTTAGAATGGGCAAAAAACAATTGGACACTACACCAAAGAGATATTCAAATGGTCATTAAGGACATGAAGCAATACTCACCATCATTAATCTTCGGGAAAGGAAAATAAAATCACAGTGAGATACCACTCCTCACCCACTGTTATAGCTAAGTTTAAAAGGCTGACGAAACCATGTTTTGAGGAGGACATGGAACAACTGGAAATGTCCTTTACTGCCAAGGAGAATTTAAATGGGCATACACTTTGGAAAACTCTTTAGTAATTTCTTAAAAAGTTAAATACATACTATAATTTCTCTACTAGGTATTTACCTGAAGTAATTGAAAACACTTATCTAAAAAAGACCTATAGGTGAAAGGATTCAGGAACTTTCTTCATAAAAGTATTCATACATTAGAAGACTACTCATTAATATAAGGAATACATGATAAGATAAACCTCAAAAACATTTGAACAAAAATCAGATGCAAAAGACTAAATAAATGCAGAAGATTTATATGAAATCCTCGAAAATGCAAAATGATCAAATGGCAACAGAAGGCAGATCAGTGCATGCCTGTGGAGCAGGGGGAATGGGAGGATTGACTACAAAGGAATATGATGGAATGTTTGGGATAATAGGATCATTGAGGTGCTAGCTCCATGGTATGTGTATTTGTGAAAATTCATTGAACTGTATGCTTTATATCTCTTTGTTTTATTGTATATAAATAATACCTTTATCAAGATGACTTAGAAGGACAAACTTTTTTAAAA
>NC_043709.1:42075778-42080057 GCF_006229205.1 Suricata suricatta | reverse complement strand
TTTTTTTTTCTTTCTTTAGGGAGGGGACCCTACTACAGTATGAATTACACTAGCACATGTTTCAAAAATTATTTGACAAGATTTCTATTTTCAGTAAAACTAAATAAGCACCCACTATTTCATGCCTCCCCACAGATAACTAGTCTTTGGAGAAAATAAAAACAACCTGTAGGCACTGACACCAGTGTGTACATCAAAATAGGAAGATTCTGGAAGGAGAGTCAAAATATGAAAGGTATAGAATGACTTTCCTTTTAAACAGCTTTTAGCAGAAGGGTAGTTTGAACTCACTTCCAAGCTGTGTGGTTGAAACCTAAGGAATTTAAGAGAATATAAGACAATGTATAACTTATGTTTAAGAGGAATAGTGGAAGGTAGAAAGAGAAAATAAATAGAAAACATATTTCAATATATAAAAATATAAAAGCCAAATTGTTTTCAAAAATACAAATATAAATGTGTTGTTTCAAGAAGCTCAGTGAACTCAGAACAAGATACACATGAAGAAAAAAATCACACACACACAAAATAATCAATATAAGGATGTTATCTTAAAAGCAGCCAGACAAAAATGACAGATTGCATACAGAGTAACAATCACTTGAATGACTGCTGACCTCTCATCAGAAAATATGGAGGCCAAGAACATTCTAAAATACAGAGAAAAAAATAATCAACTACTTTATATTTTGTGAAAACACTCCTTAGGAATAAAAGCAAAATATAGATATTTTCAGACTAAATAAAGATTACAGAAGTACTTATTAGCACATCTGCACTACCAGAGGTTTTGAAGGAGGTTCTCAAGGCTGAAGAGAGATGATAACAGAAGTGACAGGAACCACCAGGAAAGGAAAGGAAAAACAAAAACAAAAACACCCCCACACATCAAACATGGTAATGCTCCTTAAATGGTCAACTCACCAGGAAGATACAGTAACTGCAAATGAAAGTGTAAATATGTACATGAAGCTGAATTTGAGAGAACTAAAGGAAAAATAACTAATTTTACAATCATGGTTAGAGGTATTTAAACCCTTCTTTCAAGATTTAAAAGAACAAGCGTATTTTAAAAGTTGGTAACAATGTAAATTATCTGGAAAACATTATCAACACATTGACTTAATTGATAGTTATACAACTGTAGGAACTACAATTGCAGCATGAAAATTGTCAAATCCAGTGTGTTAACCAAGACAGACCATATGCCAATCCATAAAATGAGTCTCAACACATTTCAAAGGATGGAAATAACTTCTAAATAATGCATAAGTGGAAAAGAAAAGTCCTTAGGGAACACTGAAGATATTTCAAACTTCATAAAAATAAAAGTAACATATCCAAATACACAGATGTCTGGAAATTCCTCAAGCATTTAAAGCCTAAATAAGTCAATTCAAAACAATCCACAGGGCAAAGAAGAAATCAAAAGTGACCTTACAAAATATTTTGAACTTAAGTTAAAACAAACAAGACTTACCAAAACCGTGGTAGCTGTTAAAGTAATTATATAAATAGGCTGAGGTGACTTTAACATCTTGGTAGCCTTAGTCAGCAAACAGAAGTAAGCCAGAGTAAAGCACTTTAAACACACTCGTATCTGAAAACTCAAAACTTAAGATCAAATCACAAATGGCCAACTATTCTATCCTACATAAGCCAACCACTGAGGCTACAGCTCACCAAATAATTTCCTTGCTTTAAAAGCTTTTCCCCAGCTCCTGCCTGAGGAGGGTGGCTAACCATTTTTGGTTTGGGGCAGCTTCAATAGAACAGACATTCCATCAAGTGAAGTCTTGAAAATTTTAATATATCTCAGTTTATCTTTTAACATAGTTAAAGCAGTAATTGGTATTTTATGGCACTAAATGCATATATAAGAAATGAAGAAGGGTCTCGAATGACTTTAGCTGCCACCTCAAGAAACAAGGAAAAGATCAAATTAAAGTCATAGGAATTAGAATAAGTTTATTAATAATAAAGACGAGCGTAAAAATCAATGAAACAGGAATTGAAAACAATAGAAAAAATGAAATCAAATGGTGGCTCTTAGAATCATCAATACAATTGTTGAAATTTCAGCCAGAATCCTCAAGAAAGAGAAAAAAAAATCACACAAACACCTGGAATGAGAGGGGGTTACATCGCTCTAGATTCTACAGATATTAAAGGGATGATAAAGGGGATATTATTAATGTTTTCAGCCAACAAATTCAACAACTTAGATTAAATAAACAGATTTCTTTAAGATACAACTACCACATCTCACATAAAAAATGTGAATATTCCTATACCTTTTAAAGAAATTGAATTTGTAATGAACATATTAGCCCTCAAAAAAACCCAAAAACTCCCTGACTAGTTTGCTTAACTATCAAATTCTATCAAATATTTGCTGAAGAATTAATAGCAATTCTACCCAAACTCTTATAGGTCATTTAGGAGGAGAGTATCCCTCCCAACTTATATAATGGAGCCATAATTAACCTGACACCAAAACCAATCAAATGAATTACAATCAAACCCCAGATCAATATCCTTCATGAACATAGAGCAAAACTATATACAAACTTTTAGCAAATAAATTCCAACAATATAAATAATAAATTATTATCAAATAGGGTTACCCCAGAAATGCAAGTTTATTTAACATTCATAAGCCAATTGATGTAATTCACTATATAACAAACTAAAAATGAAATAAAAATTGGTTAAATAAACAGAAAACCTTTTGACAGAATCCAAGAAACACTCTTGATAAAAACTCTCAAACTAGGAATAGAAGAATACTTACCCAACCTGATGGAGAGCATTTAGTCTTAGTTTCTCTCATCAGTCTTTTGTTATTTTTGATGTACAGGTATTTTACATGTATATTTAATAATTCATATTTCCTACCCTGATGCTTTAACAATTCTGGAAACTTACGAGACCCAGACCTTTCTAAGAATTTCAATAAACCCCGGAACCTTTCCAGGGCTCCAGAACCTTTCTGGGAACAAAATGTACATGCAGTTTTAAATACAGTTTGTTTGAATCTGAGAGTTGCAGGCACGCTAGCTTGCTGAATCCGCAGTGACTTACCCGGTGGGCTCAGAAAAAGCTAGAACCAGGAACTCAAAAGGGTTCAGCTGCGGGTGCCTCGTCCATGCAGCAACTCCAGTTAGCAGGCAGCCTCGGATCTCACTGCGGTCAAAACTTGAAAAAAAAAAAATTAAAGAAGACAATTTCAGTGATAAAAGTGTTGTGCCCAAGTTTTTAAAATCACCCCAAATCACCCCAAGACAAACACCAGAGACTTTTAGGGAGACCGAGTCAGGCCTGCAAAAGCAAAGGGCCTTTATTACAAGCTTAAGCTGGGGCTCACAGTCTCCATCCCACCCGCCGGCCACGTGGAGAGAGCCCCAAACAAAGGCAGGGCAAGGCCTTTTATGCCTCTGGGAGGGGGAGTTGCAGGAAATACAGCGATCCAATCCCTACCCCCCATCAACACTGGCAGTTGTGGGAGCCAGTCACACCATCCGGAGCACTGACCAATCAGAGTGGGCCCAGGACGCCCCACGTGGGGTGTGACTAGGCCTGCCTCTTGAGAAGTCAAAGGTATCTGCTGTTTTCCCCGATTGGGCGTCGCAGGAGTTGTCCCTTCTTAATGCCCGCCCTTTCAGGAGAAGCTGTTGCCTTCCCCTTCTAGTACAGGGGAAGGCCGGATCGGACCTGCGGCCGGCGGGGGACCCCACCCCCACCAGGCAGCCGGGCGCATCTCCATCGCGGAGGTGCGCCAAGACCGGAGGTGCGCTGCGATCGCTAGGGAAGGCCGGGTGGTGAGGGCCGGATCGGACCTGCCTCCTTACAAAAGTAAAACAAATCTTCCAAACGCTTCCCGAAGCAGAAAGCCTTCTTTCAGAGACCCGCAATACGGGTAGAAGGCCAGAAGCTTTTATATCACAAAGAATAAGGAACAAGGAAGAGAAAATAGAAAACACCTGAGGGCCTGGGATCCCACCGGCCCTTGTCTGGCATGAGAGGAGCCCAAGTTGGCTTGGCCTGGGGCTTCTGCAGATGGAACTCCTGGATATCCTGCCTCTGGGGTCCAGTGGGGTATTTGCGTAACTGAGTTCCGGTTTGTTGAGGTCGCAATGCTGGCGCCAGTGGCTCTGCGTTGGGCCAAGAAATTTATTTCCATCTGTCCGAGGAGAAAGAAATGTGCTGGCTTTCCTGGACCACTTCCGCATCTCCAGGTAAGGAGAAAGAGTGCGCCATGTAGGTGCCGGAGAGTGGG
>NC_043709.1:42063612-42075678 GCF_006229205.1 Suricata suricatta | reverse complement strand
AAGACTCATGCATAATCTTTATCAATAGTGATTGATTATAGGTGATTTAGATGCTTATCATATGGGGAAGGAAGATGCTCTCAGCATTCAAATACAAGGCAATGTTTTTAGCATAGTAAAAGTAAAGTTTAGTCCTTTGTGAGCAGGGTTCAATAGCCTGTTTTCATGAGGGGAAGAAAAACAGGTTTTCTCAGGAAATGTAATATTTGCTCCCATAAACACAAAAGAAGAAATTCCTGTAATATCCTTCACAAGATACAGTTCAGAAACGGCTTCCAGCAAACTTTAATGCCTTGACCTTGGACAAGACACATATACATTGTAAGCCTCAGTTTCCCTATCTTGAGAGATACTATTAGGACATAGATCATCTATTTGCTAGGAGATAGGAAGTAAATAATAACCTACAGCACCAGGTAATACCTGGAATAAATCAAGGATCAAAACTATTAACTAGTTTTAGTCTGTTCAGGATGTTATAACAAAATACGATGAACTGGGTAGCTTGTAAACAATAAACATTTATTTATCATAGTTACGGAGGCTGGAAATTCAAGATCAGGGTGCCAGCTGGTCAAGTGAGAGCCCTCTTTCCAGTCACAGACTTATTGCTGGAAAGGGCTAAGGAGCTCTTGGAATCTCTTTTAAAGGGGTGGTAATTACATTGAAGAGGTCCCCAGCCTCCTGAGCTAATTGCAGAACAATCATAGTGAGTATGATGATTACAATATGTGAATTGATAGGGAAACACAAACGCACCTAGCATTTATATTCTGGTTTTTATTCTTTGTTACGTTGTTATAATGTGTAATATATTATTTAGCAAATCCCTTATTATAGAGAACACTTTAAGTCAACAATGGCTGTAGTATTCAGGTATGTCCAGATTTCAATATCGTCCCCAAAAACCAGAGACTGCCAGGGAGACCGAGTCACGAATGCAAAAGCAAAGGGCTTTATTATCATTACGGGCTTGAGCTCGGGCTCACAGACTTCACCAGCACAGTGGATCTGTGCTGAGAGCCCCGAACAAAGGCAGGGCAGGGTTTTTATGGGGTTTAGGGAAGAGGGATTTACAGGAAATTGAGACACAGGTACAGTGATCCAGTCATTATCGCCTAACATCATTGGCAGTAACTTTAACCATACACATTGTCCACAGTGTTCGTAACTTTTGGTGGGACCCAGTCACAGTATTTAGAGCATTAACCAATTGCAGAGTGGACTGAGGACCCTCAAGTAGGGTGTAACTAGTCTTAAGCAATAAGTGATTATCTATAGCTTCTATCTCTAGGCCTGCCCTTAGGAGTGTTAGGCATTTTAGCTGGCCGCTTCTGATTGGGTGTTACTAGGGTGGTCCCTGGTTGAGTAATCTATGCTCTTTTATTGTCTAATGATTCTGAGAAACCAACACCTAGGCCTCCAAGGTCAGAAGGGAAACTTGAAGCCTGTCATGGAGTCAGTTTGATTCAGACCTGCATCCTTACACAGTGGATAGTATATTTCCAAAATGTTCAAGATTAAGTTAATTGACATAATTTCCTAATAAATTTGCCATATAATCCTTAAGACATTTTTGACAAAATATTCTTTATCTACAAAATGTAAATATTAGAAATTCTACAAAAATACTTTAAAGGTTACAGTAAAAGTACTTTTACTTAAGTGAATTCAGTGACATATCAAGTATCTTTACTAATCAGAAACAATAGCTTCTAGAAATGGGAGAAATATGGTTCTAATCTTTATACTACAAAGTGGGGAAAAGTAATTGGAGACAAACTAGTAAGATGTCATGGAAACAAGCCAGAATAAGATATATTTAAAGGCAGTTGAGTCACAGTGTCTTCAGGCTCCTGATTGTGAAGTAAATAATTCAAAAAGGACTTTTGAAGTTAGCTGGAATCAAAATCAGGACAAAGTCATTCTATGTTTTGTTCTTTTTTTTCCGATGTTTTTATTTGAATTCCAGTTAACATACCGTGTAATATTAGTTTAAGGTGTATAATACAATGATTCCGTACTTCCATACATCGCCTGGTGCTCACTCCAGAAGGGTGCTTCTTAATTCCCATTGTGCCATCTCTCTACCCATCTCCCCTCTGGCAACTATCAGTTTGTTCTCTACAGTTAAGAGTCTGTTTCTTGGTTTACCTTCTTCTTTGATTTTCCAGCTGTTAACTTATTTATTTTCTTAAAGTCCACATATGAGTGAAATCATATGGTATTTGTTTTTCTCTGACTGAATTACTTATTGATTTCTTTATCCATTCATCAGTAGATAGAAACTTGGGCCATTTCCATAATTTGTCTATTGTAGATGATAGTTTAATAAACATTAAGGTACATATATCCCTTTGAATTAATATTTTTTAACTGGGTAAACACCTAGTAGTGCATTTGCTGGATTGTAAGGGTTCTATTTTTACCTTTTTGAGGAAACTCCATACTGTTTTCCAGTTTGGCTGCACCAGCAGTGTAAGAGTGTTCCCCTTCTCCACATCCTCACCAGCATCTGTTGTTTCTTATTGTTGATTCTAGCCGTTATGATAGGTGTGAGGTAATATCTCATTGTAGTTTTGATTTGTATTTCCAAGACAATTAGTGATGTTGAGCATCTTTTCATGTGTCTATTGGCCATCTGGATGCCATCTTTGGAAAAATGCCTTCATATATTCTGACCATTTTTTTGGATTATTCATTTTTGGGGTGTTGAGTGTTCCAAGTTCTTTATATTTTTGATACTAGCCCTTTATCAAATATGTCATTTACAAATATCTTCTCTCATTCCAAGGGTGCCTTTTAGTTTTGTTGATTGTTTCCATTGCTGTACATAAGTTTTTTATTTTGAAATGTCCCAATAGATTATTTTTGTTTTCTTTGCTACACCCAATGTGAAAGATGTTGCTGCCTATAGTCTCCACCAGGAGTTTTATGGTTTTAAGCCTCACATTTATGTGTTTAATCCATTTTGAATTTATTTTTGTGTGTGACGTCAAAAAGGGATCCAGTTTCATTCTTTTGCATGTTGCAGTCCAGCTTTCCCAATACCATTTGTTGAAGAGACTCTCTTCCCCATTGGAGATTCCTTCCAGCTTTGTCAGACATTAATTAACCATATAGTTGTAGGTTCATTTCTGGATTTTCTTTTCTATTCTATTCCATTCCATTCCATTCCACTCCACTCCACTCCACTCCATTTCATTCTAGTCTAGCTCCTTTAGGTATAAGGTTAGGTTGTTCATTTGAGATTTTCCTCTTGGTGTAGGCATATGTTGCTATACACTTCTTTCTTAGGACTGCTTTTGCTATATCCCAAAGGTTTGGGCCATTGTGTTTCTATTTTCATTTATTTTTATATGTTATTTTTTATTTCTTCTTTGGTTTCCTGGCTGACCCATTCATTGTTAGTACCATGTTTAACCTGCATGTATTTGTGGCCTTTCCAAATTTTTTTTGTGGTTGATTTCAAGATTTATAGTGTTGTGTTCAGAAAAAATATATAATATGATTTAATTTTTGAGAGACAGAGAGACAGCACGAGCAGGGGAGGGTCAGAGAGAGAAGGAGACACAGAATCTGAAACAGGCTACAGGCTCTGAGCTAGCTGTCAGCACGGAGCCTGACGTGGGGCTTGGATCCACAAACCGTGAGACCATGACCTGAGCCAAAGCCGGACACTTAACCGACTGAGCCACCCAGGTGCCCCTATTCGTTTTTTTAAATGTTTATCTTTGAGAGAAAGAAACAGAGAGACAGAGTGTGAGTAGGGGAGGAGCAGAGAGAGGGGGACACAGAATCGGAAGCAGGCTCCAGGCTCTGAGCTGTCATCACAGAGCCTGATGTGGGGCTTCAACCCACAGACCATGAGATCATGACCTGAGCCAAAGTCGGACACTTAATCAACTGAACCACCCAGGTGCCCATGTATTCTTCATTTCTTAGTGATTCTTTTTTTAACTCTTTTACCTGCAATACTTTAAATGCATATCAGGTAAGTATAAAATAATAATCGTGCATGCTAATTTTGTGTGAAAATTTCAAAGTAAGTAGCACAGAACCCAAAGATTAACTTATACACACAATTAACCAAATTTCCCAGAAATGTTATTATCCTGTGTTTTGTATTTATTAGGGCAGCTGTACGTATTCACTCTAAGTTCATTAGCTGTAGTAAAATCAATGCCACCTTCCTTTCGGAGATTCTCATGATAGTCTATATAGTTAAATTGAAAATCCTTTAAAACTAAAAGACATCCTAGGGAAGAGATGCCATGATGAATGACAAGATATGAACTTCAAAGGGAGGTAGAAGAGTGACCCTCACATCTGTTTTCTTCTGAGATCACAAATGAAACATACATGGAAAAACAATCTTCATAATCTCTAATGCAGAGTTTTCATGTATCACAGGATCCATTCCCTTGATGAAACAAGTAATTTAATAAATACATCTTTACCTTAATATCTCAAAGTGAGAGGTATAGCGTTGTTAGACGTTGATTGCAGTAGATGCTATATTGGATGTATCAGACCATAGATTGCTATTTTATTTATTTTTATTTTTTTATTAATAGTTTATTACCAAGTTGGTTTCCATATAACACCCAGTGCTCTTCCCCACAGTGCCCCTCTCTATGATCATCACCCTGCTTCCCCCTCCCCACTCCCTCTTCAGCCCTCAGTTTATACTCAGCATTCAGAGGTCTCTCATTATATGCCTCACTCCCTCTCCCCAACTCTTTCCCCCCCTTTTCACCTTCCCATGGTCTCTTGTTAGGTTCTCCTGTTAGACCTATGAGTGACAGCATATGATAATGTAGATTGCTATTTTAGTCTCTCTGATTAAATTGTCCAGGAAATTGTCTTCTAGTTTTGACATTGCAATGGAAAATGTGAGGCAAGTCTAATTTTCTTATAGATAGAAATTTTTCAGCCAAAATATCTTTTAACATTTTGTTTCCCTTCATAGATTTTTTCTTTTTAATTATCTTTACATTGGATTTCCTTAATATGTTATAAAGTCTTTTCACTTACTTAATTTGGTAATATTTTAGACTGGGGAGTATTTCTGATGTTTGTTTTTATTCTAGTTACTGTAGTTTCTTTCTCTGGAGTACCACATGTGCAGCAGGTGGCTATTGTTTTCCATCTTCCACATTTACTTAACCTTATGCAAATAATTTATGTTTTGTTTTTCCATTATAATAAGATGGTGGGATTCTGTGCACAGCTACTATCTTTTTCATTATGCATCAATATTTTTCACATCCTCCTTTCACATTTTATCCTCTATGTTATTAGATTCAATTAGATCATTAGAGCCAATTAAAGTTTATAGCTAATAAATATACTATTCCTTTTGCACACTCTCTCTACCCTCTTCCCTTCTCTGCTTAAATTGTGCTCAAAATGTCACCTACTACAGCAAGGCACCCAGGTATTCTGACACTTCTTATTTTAACTTCATAGAAGTTAAACTTAAGTGAGACCTTAATGCTTCCTGACAGTGTTGCCTTTTAATTCACATGTCATTCTGAAAATAATTAAAAAAAACCTATTTATAGTTTTTTTAATGTTTCTCAATCAACATTTTATTTTCTTTGCTTTTCTTACTCTCTGCTTATGATCTTATTATATGCTCATTCAAAGAAATTAGAAGAGAATTCCCATACTAGTGCACCATGACTTCCACAAAAGATCCTGCATTGGTGACTTTTTTCCTGTTGTTATGAATGAATTACCAGTATATTTCTCAATGGTCAACTCTTCTACCTCTCTACTTGTTCTCATGATACCTTGACCATTAAGATGTTGCTTTTTTAATGGTCCTCTATTTTCTGAATTGTAGATATTTCCTCTATACCAGATCAAACATGATAAGCATTTCCTATTAGACAGAAAAATACTACACATACAATACACAAAACTCCCTAAATGCTACATATGGTTCCAAAACAACTTTGAAAAGCTGTACCAGTCCATTATCTACTTCCTTTTCACAGTCTAACTTGAACTTACTCCAATCTTGATGTAGTACCTTTCACTCTGAAAAAACAAACCATGTAAGGTCATCAGTGATTTACAAGTTACCAAATTCAGTGATCAATTCCAGATCCTCATTCCCTTCAACCGATAGATAGTTCAACACTATCTTTCTTAAAACACAGTTTTTACTTGAAATTGAGAATACACATCTTTTGATTGTTTTTCTAGATTACCATCTATTTTCAGATCAATATTCTTATTGTTCCTAATCTCACCAATCTTTCAATATTGGCATATCTCAGGGATCCATACTTGGGCCTTTCATATCTATATTACATCCCAGGTTTCTCATTTAATCCCAGGACTTTAAATATCATTTAAGTGTTACCTAATCCCAACATTTTTTTATTCTCTTTCCTTATCCTGTACTGAAAGTTCTCTAAGTACATGAACTTTATTTTTTTATTATATTTTTACTGCATAGAACGTTGTCTGCATGTAGTTTTTGAACAGTTATTTGAATGAATAAACAAGTTAGCTCAATGCTACATTCTAAGCACTTGGAAGAAATTACTCTAATGTTGTGCTTTTACTCAGAAGAGTTTTTTCTTAGCAACTGTTTTTTTGTTCTCCTTGACAGAATACAGACAAGTGCAAAATAACATACATTAACAAACTATTTTCCTCCCTATGACTCTTCATATAACAATGTAATTGTTTATTACCAATTTATTCCTCCAATTGTTCATTGCATTTTCAAGGACCTCTGAGGTCCCAGAAAGATAGACCATAATGATACAGTTGTGCTAGCAACAATTATAGATCAGATGCCAGTGATTTTTGTTCGTTCCCTTATTGCCTACTCAAGCATTTTCTACTCAGAGACTGTATAAATATTAAGGGAGGGGAGAGTGATGAGAATGGAGTATAGGATACTAGATATCCACAGAAAAAGTGTCTCCACACTAATCTATGAACTGAGAAAAGATAAAGAATTAAGTGGTATACAGCTGGGAAAGGCAAACTATTGTTCTTCCATAAAGTATAATTATATGTTTAGAAAATAAATGGTGTAAATAGATGTGAAAAATTAATAGGCAATAAGTGTAGTCAGTAATATGTTTGAATTTAAACTACTTAGACAAGCATGTAGAAATGCACTCTATACTAGTAATAAGTAGGAAAGACATTAATTAAAATTAATAGTTGACAACATAATTGACAATGTAAATATATGAATTGTGCAATAATGACTTTTTTGGAATATGAAGAATACAAAAAAATTCTTTGAGATGACTCAGGATAAATAGAAATGCATAATATGTTTTTGGAAATGAGCATTAAATATTTTTAAGTGTCATTTTCCTAAATTAATATTTCAAATAACATAGCTTTATTTTTTGAACTAAGGAAACTTTCTAAAGTTGATAATGAAAAAGAGAAATATCCAAAAATGATTGGAAAATTTATGTAAGAAAGGAGAATTAGGATTTTGGCAAAGGAAGTATTTTGGATGGGTATCAGACAATAAAGCTCTAATTAATAAAATAAGCTATGGGTTCATGAATAGACTAGAAGTTCAGTGGAATATAATAGCAAATCCAGAAATAACCCTCCAAACATTAGTTGATCTAATCTATCAAAATCAATGGTGGAAACATGGATTAGTAAAAAGATGATAGTGGGGAAATTGACTAGCTATTTTAGTTAATCTTGATTCCTATTACATACTCTACTACAAAATTAATCTCATAAGGATCCCATTTAAAAATGTGAAAGTGAAAAAAAAATATCAAAGTTAATTCAAAAAAGTACCAAGAGAAATACAATTTTTCTTTTATGACTTCAGCTGGAATAGGCTTTTCTGAGGATGACACAGAATCTAGAAGCCATAAAAACAAATTTCAAAACAGTTTGCTTATATAAAAATGGAAATTAAAGTAAAACATAAAAAAATCTATAAAATGAAAACAGTGTGAAAAATATTTGTAGTGCATACAGACAAGCAGATGATTTAGTTTATGTATAAACAGTCACTTCCATAAGAAATGGAAATACCTTATTGGAATAAATAGGCAAAATTAGAATTAGCCTGCGTTTAGAAAAAAACTTAAAATAGTCATTCATACATGAAAATATTTGTACTATTAATTTAAAAATGCAAACTAAAACAAAAATGAGAAAACATTTTTTTCAGAGTAACACAAAACTCTGGGTTGGTGAAGATGAGGGGAAATGTATATCTTCCTACAGCAGGAGCTCTTGAGCTCACTAACACTAAAGTTATTGTATATGTAACGGGGCACCTGGGTGGCTCAGTTGGTTGAGCCTCTGGCTTCAGCTCAGGTCATGATCTCACGGTTTGTAGGTTCGAGCCCTGCATCTGGCTCTGTGCTGACAGCTAGCTCAGAGCCTGGAGCCTGTCTTCGGATTCTGTGTCTCCCTCTCTCTCTCTGACCCTCCCCTGCTCACACTGTCTCTATCTCTCTCTCTCTCAAAAATAAATAAAAAACATAAAAAAAGTCATTGCATATCTAAAATATTTTGAAACTTAGTGAAAGTAAAGACTACTACATATTTTGAAAGTATTGGAATATGACAAGGCACTGAATAGAGACAGATCAAAAGTATTAAGAGTAATAATTAAAACAAATAGAAGGCCATGGTAACAATTTAAGCAGTACATTTATTATTTAAGCACTTATGTGTACTTATGCCATTTTTAATAAATTAAGGTAACAACCTTAATTTATTAAACAAGCATTTTACAGAGAATGAGAAAATTCAGTCTGGTTTGAAGGACCAAAGATATAGTTTTCAGGTTAACAGGCCATTAGAAACAGAAGACAGAGTAAGTTTAAGCTTAAAAAATGAAATAAACAAAAAAAGTAAGAAATCATATTTATTAGGTGAATATCTATCAGAAGGAGAGGAATGATAACAAGATTAGAAATATTGCCATAATATTGATAATGATGAATTTCTGGGCTAGTTAAGAAATTTGACATTTATTTTGAATATAATGGGATTCTAGTGAAATGTTTTTAAAAGATCACTCTGAGATCACCTAAAAAGTGGATTTGAAATGGAAGAAAGATGAATTACTCTGTTATAGGAAAATGAAGGAGAGAAATGGTATGCTACTGGTAGTGAGGATACAGAATGAAGATGAATTCAGATTTTTAGGAATTGAGATGACTAGGCCTTGGTTGATTGAAATGGGGAAGGGGAAAGAGGTTTCTTAAAGACTCATAAAAATCTCATGAATTCTCACAGGGACTTCTTAAGGATCTCATGAATATTGGAACAATCACCGAGATAGAAAATTTAAGATAAAAGTTGGCAGAGAAGGAATGAAGCTGGGGAAATTATGTAATTAATGATAGATATAATTATACAGAGGATCTTGTGGAACATCTTGATATGAGGTGTCCACCAGGCAGATGATACTACAAGTAGATGTTAGGCTTGTGAACAAATATGAAAGCCCCAGCCTACAGTAGAATCTGAACGCGTGAAGAGATCACTGAAGGAAGGTATATAGAGTGAGAAGAGTAGATGACATTGAACAGAAACTTAGGCCCTACTGCTGCCACTTGAGGTATTGCATGGATGGAAAGAAGCTGGTGGTCCTGGGATGGGCGCTCTGATAATGGTCGAATGCTTGAGTTGAGTCAATTTCACCTTCTGGATTTAATTTGCCTCTTTGTTTCTTAGTGTTCTTACTAACATTATCATTTTGTGGCAAGTTAGTTTTCTGTCTGCAATAAAACACTTACCCAATAGTGTTATTCAGAAAAGTAAAGGAGAAAGTACATTTGGAATACTCACTAGTATATTCTAAAATTTTAAGCAGTTAATTGGTAGTAACCATGATAACATAAGAAGAAAATGAAGAAAAGATTTGAGAGGTATAAAGAAAGTACAGTTTTAAGGAAACCATGAGAGTGCACTATTTACAAAATGTACTTTTCCAGATTCTTATGGATATTAACACCAGGTTGATGGTTAGAAGAAAAATGGGCTGCATTTTATTTAGCCTTTGCCTCTCAGGAACAGGTTATCTTTGCACTCCAAAGACAGATGATTGCAAAGAAAATGAGGCAGCTCCTAATGAAAGTGATTATGGCATTAATAATGAGAACTCTTACATAGGGTAAAATCCTCTCTTCCTTTGTGTAGCCATATATTCTATCTTATTCACAGTATAATCTTTTCAACCACCAAGGGAACATTTGCAAATCATGGGCAGAAAATGTTTAGGGACATATGTCATAACAGTGCATCATAAAATCATGATTAACACTTGAAATAATGACATAGTTATGGTTGTTAACAAATATACTAACAGTAGGTGAACCACATTGGAGGAGCTCAACTTTGGTCAAATTAGTAATGCAAAAGAGAGTCTTAGATTTCTAGAGACAGATGGGCTTATTATGTAAGCAGTTTTGCCACTAGTTAATAGGATAGCAAATGCAGTTGCTGTACAAAGGAATTATCCATATGTTTTAATTGTGAAATGTAACAAATGATGCCATTGAAATGGTTATTGACAATCAGGAAGTGCAAGAGCAATGTGTATTATCTTACTGTAGTGCATTTTTAAGTTTCAGGATAAAAATCTATAATTGTAAACATCGGGTACAAAAGAAGAGCAAATAGTAAGAGAATATGAAAAAAACTTGTAATTACTATAATTTCAGTGTCTGCAGAAAGCATTTTTTCTATGGAATACTCAGTGTTCAGTGAGATGCAGCTGAAGAAAAGTTACAGTTCTCTAGTGTTAATAGAGTTTACCATGGATTTTGAAATAAATGATGAACATATTGCTAAAATATTTAATTTTAATAAATTTCCAATACTCTACCATTTAGTCATTTAATGAAATTTCCAAAATTTTATTAATTCTTAAGATAATGCTTTAAAAGAACAAAGTTAAAACTTCATTTTTAGACTTAATGTTTCTTTATTACTCAAAAGAAGAACAGGAAGAGTTCTGGGAATCACTGACTCATTCTATTTCTGGTAGTTTGTTCTAAAGAAGTAACCTGAATTGATATATGTTTATGTTCAAAAATGTTCACCACAATATTATATACAGCAAAGAAAAAACAGTATTTTTTTTTGAAATTAGAAACTTTCTGAAAGTACTCTTGGTTGTCTTGAATGTCCATTGTGAAGAAATGAAATGTTACGTACACTTTAATACACTGTGTATGCTGGGATATTATGGGATGATAAAATTAAATATAAACCATAACATTAGAATGTTAACAAAAGGATTTTAAGTATATTCTTTAAGCACTTAATTATTTAAATAATAGCAGAGCACTTATTAATTACCCATTATTTCCTCTATGAATTCTTAATATTAACTGAATCTTTACAATGACCTATGAGTGGATACCATTATTATTTTATCCCCCAGTGACCCTTTGAGTTTCTATTATTTGTAACATTTTAAAAAGAAGAATCTGAAGCAAAGAAATTTTTTTTTGTCACATAGCTATTAAGGAATGGTCCATATGTAAAGCCAAACAGTCTGTCCCAGAGTCTGTGCTGTGAACCACTACATTCCATTAGAAATACTTAGTGAAAAGAAGGACTAAGAGAAAATAACCCGACACCTGGAGTATTAACAGTAAGTGTTCATCTCACCTCCTCAGGAGTTTTACGACTTCTTTCCTTATTCTGTCTCCCTGGAGCATTAATCTCTCTATTTCTGCTGATTCATTTTCCATTATCAACCATCTTACTCCATTATCAACGATTTTGTAAAACAAAAATAATAAAAAAACAGTCTATGCAAAAAATATTTGCATTTTAATTGTCTGTTCCAGCGAAACCCATGAAAGAACTGTGAATGTTTACTCACCTCCTATTTACTCTTCAGCCCCCAGAAGAATTTGTACTTAGTCAAATTCTAAACCGGAACTAGTTTCCCTGAATTCCCTTCTGTGCCTAATTCCATTTGGCATGAGTTACAAGAAGCATTGTGACTATGACTTAGACAATGGAAGTTAAATCATGTTCTTTTTTGCTCTGGGAAGGAAAGGCAGGAATGAGGTGCTGCTG
>NC_043709.1:42054002-42063512 GCF_006229205.1 Suricata suricatta | reverse complement strand
CAATCTTACCTAAACAGCTGACTGCTCAGCTGACTTCCTGAAACAGCTCCACACAGGGATGGCATGAGTTTCCGCAATTGTTACAATCAATCTCCTAAAGTAAATTACTTATTGCTTCTGTTTTCCAGATCAAACTCAAGTAATAGAAATCCCTCGTAAATGAAAAACAGTCTCAAATACCACTTTTCTCGTGACTTTTTAAAAGAATTCAGCATATTTTAAATGCTCTCTTATCTTGTTTCCAGTCACATTCTAAG
The DNA here is from genome assembly GCF_006229205.1 of Suricata suricatta. Taxonomy (NCBI): domain Eukaryota; kingdom Metazoa; phylum Chordata; class Mammalia; order Carnivora; family Herpestidae; genus Suricata; species Suricata suricatta. Next base: position 42,063,255 of record NC_043709.1, on the reverse strand, counting down.
GATTTTCCTCTTGCCATCCAGTCTTCACTTATTCTCCTTTGCTGACTTCTCTTTCCCACCCAGTTTCTAAATGTTGGAATGTTTCAAGACCAAACTGTCATTTCTGTCCAAACCATGTCTAAGTGGATTTGTGCATCCACTTCTGTATGGTGTTGACACAGCCATTGACAGCTTCTTCTAGATCCCTTGAGCTCCAAACTTGTGTGATCCAACTGGTTCCTTGATATTTGGACTTTCTTGTTGAGTTGCACTCTCAAATATAATGTGTGAAAAATAGAACTCTTGATTCTCTCATTCTCCTCCCCCAAATGCTGCCTCAGTTACATCTTCTGTATCTCAGTGAATTGCACAGAACCCAGTTGATTAAGCCACTTACCTGGAATTTTTCTCAATTATTCCACGTCTTTATAACTTTACGTGTAATTCTATTTCACATGGAATACCTTTAAATGAAACAGAGTAGATGCCTAAAACTGTTCTTTGAAGTCATTAAACCTGCATATAAAATGCCACAAAAATTGATTTTCTAAGAGAATAATTAGGTATATACTGGTAATAAAAGACAAGTTGCTAGTACTTTAATTATAAATGTTTGTTTTATTAGTGCATATTTAAGCTGAAATAAATAAACACTAAGAAATATTGTTTAGAGAGAAAAGATACTACTTTGCACATTAAGTCTTTTGCTCACATATGTGTGAGATCTGATATGTCATTTTATCTCTCAAAATTAGTTTTTTCATCTTTAAGATGAAGAAAATAATATTTTTTTAGCTAGGTCACTGATGGGTTGTGAAGGTTATGTAAAAACATTTTTATAACCATGGTGTTTAAATGATAAAACTCATGTTTTGTTGTAATGATGCTAAATGAACACTATAGTCTTGTGTCCATCAATTCTGTGTCCTAAAAACACATTTTTATTAATACTTCTAGTTTCCCATGTTAAACACCTGGTATGGATTCCTGCATATTTCAAGTAGCCCAAAACAATTTTCTAACCCCTCTAGCCCCGTTTCCTTCATCTTTAGATCAATAGAAGCACCAGATGTCAAGAGATTTGACCACTAGTAATATATAGTGGATATAGTTGTATTATTTATATTATGCCCATATAAAAAAATGCAACTGAGATCACAGAGCATGGCCTTTGAGTCTATGATAATATATAATGTAATGACTGCCAGTTGAGGCAGGAGAATAGTCACAGTACTTATCGGACATTTCTCCTCAGGAGAAAGCCTAGCCTTGAATGACAGACTACAGGAATAAGCTTTCTTATGTTACCTTCATAAACTCTTTACTTAGGCTGGGCACACTTTCCAATCTCAATACAGCCTTTCTCTCCTAATTGTGTATGAATTTGCCATGGTAAAACCTATCTACATTTGATGCTCTGATAAAATGCTAACAGCCAAAACAGCGATAATATCAATGAATACATTTTCTCAGCACTTGCTCTGTGTTGAGCACTTTATATACATTACTTAATTCATTGTAACAAAACTCTATGAAGCAGATGCCATCATCATTCTCATTATACAGGGACAAAACTGAGGCAGACCATTTTGTATGAAGATAGAAGTATAGGCATGAAAGTTGAAGTCCTATTTTTCTTCTTCTTGTATGACTATATATATATAGTCACATATATTTTTAGCAATTCTTATACAAGTTATTTTATAATCATTAGAATCACTGAGCTTAAACAGATAATATCATTTTATTATGGTTTCTCTAATACAGACAGAAGAAGAACAGAACAAGGACATCATGGTAGATTTATAAAGAAATAATGTCAAAATGGTTAATGTAATTCACCAGTTCAATAAACTGGATTACATTTTAGTAGGACAAAAGATCAACGAAAGCCTATTTATATTCATTGGCTGAAGGCTGAAACAGCAACCAGGTAATGCTCTTCCTATCTTTAGGCTCATTAGCTGTGCTATTATATTTGTTGGGTACCATAACATCCAGATGTTTCTGGACAGCTCAGCTGATTTTTCTCCCATGGATAAATTAAATAGTAATAGGTAGCAGGTGAAAAAAATTCAATCACTAGTCAAGGTTTAAGGGTTATTGTTTTCTTGCTATCTCTGTCTTTGTATTTTTTAAAATGTTGATGTCTTTATAAAACAAGCCTTAAGGACACACACCACTTCTTTCAAGGATGAGTATGGTACACGGATTAGGAATACCATCTATTTCTTATTTGCATAATGTCCTCGTCCATTCACTCTACAGATTTGGTTGATGTGACATTCTCTCTGATTATTCCTTAAGGAAATCCAGTAATAAGGACTCTAATAATATTATTTTCTCATTAACTTGTCGTTTTGTGGTTCTACAACAGTTAGTATCACTTTCTTGAAGAGAATATTGTAGGTGTTCAATAGAAAATGTAAGTAATACATCTGTCAGAATATTGAGTTCTAATATTTTAATCTTTTCTGTAATCTTACTGAATAATAGACACATTATGTTTTGTTTTCTAATGAAAAACCATACAGATATGTAAATATACATATACATATATATATATGTTAATAATACTGAAAAGCCAAAATAACATACAGAAGAAATAAAACTAAGGTATATTTTCAAAATACAATTATACCACTGTACCACTGTAATAGTTAATCAACAGTATTACATTCCTTTTTGTGGTATGTAATACCACAAAATAACTTTTGTTGTAGTAACTTACATTATTACATTCTCTTTTTATTAATTATTCAAGGCATAATTGTGGTCTTGATATGTTTTGGAGATAAGGAAGGTCTTTAATAGTATATTTTACCTTATTTGTTGTGAGGGGGTGTGTGTATGTATACACTTGAAACAGATGGTATTAACTCTGTCTTCTCTCAATCAAAATAAAGACGGTAATCCTCTTTATCATGACATTAAGCATTGATGAACTGTCTGATTGCAAATGCCACTCTGGTTGCTACTGAACAATGCGAATTGATTATAAGTAGCTTACCCGATAGAGTTTACAGGCTATGGCAGACACCACTCTTTGTATACATATGTCAAAGAAACATGGAGTTAGAATAAAAACATTAAATCATGAATTACTTGTGAACTATCTCCAGAATAGAGCAGTCAAAGGCACATGCATGTCAGTACATTTTATAGTTAGGGATCAAGACAGACACATAATTAAGGTGAAGATCAAGGAGAGTCGCTGTGGGAGCTTGATGTCCTGACTAGGTGATGATTTACTAACTTAATTATTTCAGAATCTTCCCAGGAAAACGGGGGTGTCTGCTCTTTAATAGATGTTGCTCTCAGATATGCCACTGGGTTTTTGCTGACATACACAAATAATTATTATCCTATCCAGTTTAAAAATATGTCAGGATATTTGATGATAGGTTCAAGTAAATGCCTTTGGATTCCATTTGCTTAATTAGAAAACTTGCATAAATTACCTTTTTTTGGTTGTTATTTGGTCTTTCTTAGCTCTGGCAGTCAGAGAACCAAGCTTTTTGGACTGATGAATACTGCTATCTCTAAGATATTTAATGTCAGAAAATTGAAAAAATATGAAGTTAGAAAAATGTGGTACTTTTCATGGGCTTAAACCTAGATTTTTTTTTTTTTTGCAACCTGGATTTTAAAAACAAATAGTATAATGAACTAAAGAAAAATGATTAAGCATTTTAGTTTTGGTTCGATAAGCGAATACAATGGTAAGCTTTTATAAGTGTATTTGTATAGGTATAAATATCTATATTCTACAAACTTTAGCACAATAATGATTGCTGTTTTTCATTTTAAAATTAGAATATTTAGATGCTTTACCTAATCATATCTTTGTTATGCAAATGGGTGGACAGGAAAAGTGAAAGATCAAAGATTTCTCACTAAAACTGGCAGTTTCCTCTACAGTAGATTAATAATTTACTTCCATCTTCATTTCACTCTCTAATTCTACTTGACTTCCTTTTTAGAGCATGTGATGCTATAATTTCCTTATAGGTCTCTTTCTTTCAGCAAACTTCTTGTCAAAATAGGGAGGTTTTATTTCAGACCAGTCATTGTAAAAACAAAACAAGAATAACAAAGATTCGGCTCATGTTCAGTTAAATAAACCTACGACTGTATACAGAACATTGTTATTTTCCATGGACTGTTATTTTCAATACTAGTTGACCATTTCAGTAATCACTTCAACAACATTTGAGGAAACAGTTCCTTCAAAATGACATTTTAAAAGCAAAAAACTTTCTTTTTGTATAAATTATGTCAGGAATGTAGAGCTGCAGCAATGAGTGGATTAAAGTAGACCAAAATTAATTAGGTTGACTTATTCATGTAAAATGATTCATTTATTGCTTTGTTCCTAGTAAAGTAAACAATCTTAGCATCACAATAACTGAGAGACACTGATGGGCAGAGTGACTTCATCAGACTGGCCTGTAATTCCAGCCTAGCTTCTCACTCCTTTTATAGTCTTACGCTGTCTTCATAAATGCACCCCTCCTGGTAACCGTAGGAACAGCATCCACTGTGATTTCTTGAAGTGGAACAACAGCTCGTGCCTAAAGACATCTATCAGGAAATATATGAACATAATTACATCCTAATTATTATATATGATATCTCACATTGTATATTAGATGTTAATGTCCCCTGTGCCTGAATGAAGAATTAGATCTGTGACCTTTCCTCCACAGATGATTCTGATGGATGATATTGAAAGCAAATTCTTGAGATTTGGGGTGAAAAAAACTTATGAAGGCAATAAAGCCTTTTAATTTTATTCATGATGGAGCTTGTGAGTTTAAACCTTTATTTAAAAATCCAGTCTTTAGCTGCTTCCAATACATCTGTTAGTAGATGAAAACTCACCTAGTGATTCTTGCTTCTGCAGCTGGGGCTCCATATCAGAACTCATTGTCAATATCCCCTTGTACCATTTTAAGGAACAGAAGAAAATTTCTTGGAAATAATGTGCTGGACAAATTTGTTTATAAATATGTATCTGTTATTATGTAATTTGTTAATATTTAAATTATATTATAATTCACTGTATTTTTATCTTCTCTGTACTGATTCCATACACTAAAATATCATAGTTGGGGTGCATGAGTGTTTCTGTCAGTTAAGTGTCTGTCTCTTGGGTTTAGGTCAGGTCATGATCTCACAGTTCGTGACATTGAGCCCTGCATAGGGCTCTGCACTGACAGCCCAGAGCCTGATTGGGATTCTCCCTCCCCCTCTCACAATAAATAAATAAACCTTAAAAAAAATAAAAAAGTAAAATGCCATGCTTTCTTCAAAAAAGAAGATATTAAGTGATAATTTATAGCTTTAAAGATATTTATATATAATTGAGTTTTATAGTAGAAAATTCTTCATTACCTCATTATTTAGTTAACTTATGAATTAATATAGTGCCAGTGTCCAGCTCTGGCAGATCTAGGGCTCCCTGAAGGATGGACGGTGTCAGCGAAAGGGAGAGGGATGAGAGAGCCACTAGTTTCTCTCTGATCACCAGGCAGGCATCTATATCTGCACTGACCTGAGAGTCAGCTTTATTTATTGAAAAAAATATATGGGATACAGAAAAGAAGTGGCATTTGCCTTAGACAATGATTTCTGATGACAAATTTCTTTGGCATGTAAAAATTTCCCAGAACATAGATTGGTAGAAGACTCATGTATAATCTTTACCAATAGTGATTGATGTAGGTGACTTAGATGCTTATCATATGGGGAAGGAAGGTATCTTTAGCATTTAAATACAAGACAATGTTTCAAGCATAGCAAAGGCAAAAGTTAGTTCTTTGTGAGCAGAGGTCAAAAGCCTGTTTGCTTGAGGGGAAATAAAAGAAAAACAGGATTCTCAGGAAATGCAGTGTTTGCTCCCATAAATGCAAAAGAAGAAATTCCTATAATAAGTTCCCTCACAAGGTGCAATCTGCATATTTTAGAAGAAGTCACTCCCAAAACCAATCAGCAAGGTGCCTTGGGGGAGTTGGTACTCAAAATATAATTGAGTGGGGGGTAGACATCAGTTACCATCTGAGGGCGGGAGGCCATGCAAAACCCACCTTACCTCATAAGGAGTCATCTCAACTTAGTGAGTTCAGAAATGGCTCCCAACAAATAGACCCATTAAGACATCTACCTTCAAGATCAAGAAGTAATTTTTCTTGCTTTTATTACATAATTCTCATAGCATTACTTAGCAGATTAGTAAAGATTAGTCCAACAATATAAAAAATCACAGTCTACATATTGTCTAACATTATTTTAATTAAAAAATTCCTTCAAAAGTAGAATTTCAAGTGAATTATTATATTGATGAGAATTTTTTAAAAAAGTATATGAAATAGGGCTTCCTATTTTGGCAAAAAGATAAAGGCCTATATTTAGTATTCCAACTCTGGTCCTCCACAATGTCCGACGATCAGGAGAGTACATTAGCTTTGTACTCTCTGGTATATCCTTGGCTTTGAACTGTTATTTATTGTTAAAAGAGTAAATGTGTGCATTTGTTTAAATATAGAGCTCCAGATGCCTCTCAAAGAGGCGATAATAATCTATAATCCTCTCCAGAATCTCCTTGCCCCAGAAAAATCCACCTTAATGTCACTAAGGTCAGGATAACTAAAATACTAGACTTTCCTCTCCATATTACTGACCAGTCACTGGGGCTCAGCTCAGGGTTTGGCTACTTAAGCTCCTGTTACTATGCAGGATGTCTGCTTCTTACCGATTTTGATATGTCAAGGTCAAGATGTCAGTAATAGTGAAGCTGTCTCAGGAAGTTAATTCTAAGCTTAAGCAAGATAGTTTTTGGCTAAACTTGAACTTTAATATCAATATTAAGGTTATGTTTGTTTGTTTACTTTTTCTATATACCTGTGCAGACCTGCCTGGTCAAGTGCACACTTTCCATCTCAAAAAGTATTCATCCTCAAACTAGCAAGAATTTTTAGGTACAGTAACCTGGAAACACTTAGAAACAGTTTAGAACCAACTTATTTCTACCAGTTTCTTCCTATTTACAGGTTGCCCTTATTCCTTCTTTCTCTCTAAGGCTTGATTAGGATCCTCTTGATTGCAAAATTTTTAACCCTCTTTTAGAAGTGATTGAAATATAGTTCTGTTTGAGAAATAGAAAACCATGCCCATCTCCCCAAAGAAGAAACAAAAAATTTGTATCAATAAAGAAGAGGAAGACAATTATTTTGTATTTATATCATTATATGCATGCAGACAGTCCAAGAGAGACCGAAAAGTATAGACAAAAATCCACATAAATTTATAAAGAAAACAGAATAAAGAACAACTACAACTTAAGTTATCTCCATGAAAAACAAATGATTGCTTCATGTATTAATCTCCTGGACCCCTTGTAAGACATTCCTGGGTAAACTTTTAGAGGTATGTGTCTCAAGTTCCAAGAATCAGATAGCACACAACCTTATGTTGTAAACTCGAAAATTTATGCCTATTATGTTACCAAGGACACATCCTAAGGTGTGGTGGGAGAGAAGCTGCCATCGCCCTTCTCTTAATTAAATAAAAGGAAATTTCACTGTTTTACAAGTTCTTACCCAGCAGAATTGCCTTGGACCCTATATGCAATTATCTTTCTCCAGCAATCTTCAGTTTACTGCATGTTAACTATGAAAAATATGTAATACAGTAAATAAGTTGCAATTCACCAGATATTTTTCTAAAGAAATATTAGTAAAAGTCTTACTGAGAAGCTTGGATTATGAGTTGTTGGGCATGAAGGCTAGGTTCATCATAAAAGTGTAAGAAATTAGGACATTTGTATGCCAGGTTAAATGTAGTATCCTGGTTTTATGTCTTTTCCTGAAAAATGCAGAGACTAAACTGTTCTGTCTCTGTAGGAAACAGAAACAGAACATCTTTAACATGAAAGGTGCTGACTGCTACAGAATTGATGACCTTTTAAAATTTAGATGTGGAAAAGAACTGAGATGAATAATATTTATTAAAGTATGCTCTGTCTCCTTAGAATTCCTCGTACCCATTCCTAAGTAAATCACCTCAGAAATGAGCACTCTTGGGGCGCCTGGGTGGCTCAATCGGTTAAGCATCCGGCTTCGGCTCGGGTCATGATCTCATGGTTCCTGGGTTCCAGCCCCTTGTCTGCCTCTGTGCTGACAGCTAGCTCAGAGCCTGGAGCCTGCTCTTCAGATTCTGTGTCCCCTTCTCTCTCTGACCCTCCCCTGCTAGCGCTGTCTCTTTCTGTCTCTTAGAAATAAATAAAAGACATAAAAAAATTTTAAGAGATGAGCACTCTTCTGTCCATTTAGACATTATTTTTGTTACAGTAACAGATTTTCTTAGTATTTTATGGTTCTAATACTACTTTCCATACAGTATTTCATTTTATTCTTAAAACCTTATTAATTCAGTATTATTAGAATAACTTATGCATAATAAAAATAAGGTTTAGAAATATCAATTGATTTGGTCAAGGTTATGTGGGTAGGAAGTGGCAAAGTCAAGTTTCTGACACTAATGTCACAGCTCAAAAAGTAAGGCCTGTCATGTCTATAGTTATACTAGTATCCAAGCACATAATAGTGAAGTGTGAATCAGTCTTTGAACTATAAGAACATATAATACTTTGAGAGATTAGGGAAGGGAAATATCAATACATAAAACATTACTTAACTATTATGAACTAGCGATTAATACCATATTGTGTAATGCAAGAGATAAATGCTTTATGGATTTGAAGAAATGGATAATATGTGTTAAAATGTTTAGGTAAATATTCATGATGGAAGTGGAACCTACACTGGACTGTGAATATCAGTTAAGATTTTGAGAGATGTGGGAAGGCAGAGTCAAGGCACCATTTTAATTGTATCTCATATCTAATTCTTAGAAAATAAAAGCATTGAGTTAATTATCCCAAGTATTCTGGGTAAGGGACTTACACCAAATAAAATCTGAAACCACAAAAAAGTAATTGGTACTCGTAGGGCACTGTTCAACTGACACAAGTTTATGGGATTTGGTAGGCAAGAGATATCTTATATAAAATGAAATAACTTTATATTAAGGCTATTTTAAAATAATAAAGTGGTAAACTTAAAAATTAAAAATTACCATCTGGTTGTCCTCTTTGGAGAAGTGTCTGTTCATGTCTTCTGCCCATTTCTTCACTGGGTTATTTGTTTTGTGGGTGTGAAGTTTGGTGAGTTCCTTGTAGATTTTTTAGATACTAGCCCTTTATCAGATATGT
>NC_043709.1:42042294-42053902 GCF_006229205.1 Suricata suricatta | reverse complement strand
AATGAAATATGGCTACTTGTAGGAAAGTGGATGGACCTCGAGGGTGTCATGCTAAGCGAAATAAGTCAGGCAGAGAAGGACAAAAACCCTATGTTTGCACTCATAGGTCTAACAGGAGAACAGGAGAAACCTAATGGAGGACCAAGGGGAGGGGAAGAGGGAAAGAGAGTTGGGGAGAGAGAGGGACACAAAACCTGAGAGACTATTGAATGCTGAAAATGAACTGAGAGTTGAAGAGGAAGGGGGAGGGGGGAAAAGTGGTGGTGATGGTGGAGGGCACGTGTGGGGAAGAGCACTGGATGTTGTATGGAAACCAATTTGACAATAAACTATTTTTTAAAAAATGAAAATTTAAAAATTAAATTAAGATTAAAAATCCAAGGCACTTGGGTGGTTTAGTCAGTTGAGAGCCTGACTAAATTTCAGCTCAGGTCATGGATGGTCCGAGGATCATGGGCCCTGCTTAAGATTCTCTCATTCTCTCTCTCTGTCTCTCTCTTTCTCTGTTTCTCTGTCTCTCACCCTCTGACCCTCCTCCTGCTCATAGGTGGTCTTCTCTAAAATTAGATTAGATTAGATTAAATGAAATTAAAAATCCGTTTTTCTCAATACTCTTTATGCTGGCTACTTTCTTTTCAATATTCTTTTTCTGGCAGCTTTTTTATTGTTGATTGTTGTTGTGGTTTTTGTTATCTTTATTTTTTATTACTTAACAGAAGCTGTTTTTCTAGAGCTAAGACTTTAACTCCTTTTCTTGAATTCAGGCCGTATGTGCTTGACTTTATTTCCTTCATCCACATCCCACTTGTCCTCCAGTTGCAAAACAAGAAGACCAAAGCACTTCTCAAATAGATTATCATGAGAAATGGCACTTTCAAGACAGCATGGGAGGAGACTTTTACAGATCACAGATAAAAATGTTGAGCAGAGAGAGGAGCAAATTCAGATAGCCTATTGGCAGGGCTGTGAGTAACTGTCTCCCCCCTTTTTAGCAGAATTTTTAGCTTCACATTATAATATCTTTAGCATAAATTCTGAGTACTTTGCTTTACATAAATTTGTTTCAGTGGATTAACCCATGGAGCTTAAGTATTTTTCTGATCTTAATCCCTCATTAGAGGACAATAATTATGTCAAGATATCTGCTTTACACATATAATCAATTTAAAGTGATATACCTTTGTTTTTCTTTGTCTCAAAACAATTTTAGCTGAAATGACTGGCTAATTAACATCAACATTACAAATAACATAATGAAAACGTCAATTTTATTTAGTCTAAAAACTAAATACACACTTGATGCAAATTTTAACTATTAATATATAAAGAGCAGTATTTATAGTTTAGTGTTGGATTTTCACCTTTAGGGCTTCTGAATAATAGAGGATCATCACTGGGGTACGTAAACATGAGCTGTGCCAAACTATGAGAGAATGCATGAGTTTTTATACATTAAATTCACAGGGCTAGGTTAAATCTAAAAAAAAAAAAAAAAGTGGTAATCCAAATAAGATTATTCAGTTAGAGAGGGATTTAGAAAACCTACTGTTTAAGCATGATTTTGAACAGGAGGTAAAGAGCATGTCTAATTGAAGAAAGGGTCTAAACAGTTAAAACAAGGCAGCCTAGGGCAGAGACAATAAAATTCATCTTCACTGAACAGTACAAATGTAGCAGAAACTGTTAAATTCAGTACTTCTGATTGAATTCAGCAAATTAAGTCAAGGTGAGACAGACCCCCAGTTTTGTTTTGCCAATTCTGTTACAACATATTAAAAAATCATGATATATTTAAATTTCTGACTTTGAGAATGTCATTCTTTCACAGTGTTAAAGTCATGAAATGCAACACATTCTTCACGAACTAGAAAGATACATTAACAAAGGATAGCCATCAAAAGATTTACATTATATTACAGAAGTAAATATTTCTGTTAACCAAGCTCAACCATATATATAAGGAACTATTAAGTGTATGAGAAGTGTGAAAAGATTTAAAAATATAGCAAGATATTTTTCTTTTTCTATTTTGTTTGCTTTTTTCACTTTCCAGGAGCCAACAGAAAAATACTACATGTTGCCACATTATAGTTTTAGCATTTAATAAGTAATTATAGAAACAAAATACTGAAGCAAGGATATTATTGATGATATCAAGATTACTGAAGTAATGAGCGAGTAACAGAATATTTATAACAAGTTTCCTACATTTGATGTTAGGAATGAATTGCAAATAGCAAAAATATGCTATTAGCAGAAATCTATTTTTTTTAATATACCAGCACCCAGGTCACATCCAAGATTCATTAAATTGGAGGCTCTGGGGTAGTACTTGGGCACAAGTAATTTTTTTTTAATTTTTTATTTATTTTTGAGAGACAGAGAGATAGCGTGCCCAGGGGAGGGTCAGAGAGAGAGGGAGATAGAAAATCCGAAGCAGGCTCCAGCCTCTGAGCTAGCTGTCAGCACAGAGCCTGATGAGAAGCTCAAACCCACAAACCGCGAGATCATGACCTGAGCTGAAGCCGGATGCTCAACCAACTGAGCCACCCACAGGTGCCCCAGCAGAAATTTATTTTAAAACTCCTGAGAATAATCTGAAATTAGTACAAAATTAATTGACATAGTTTAAGTGTATGTTCATTCATTTCTGCTGCATTTCATGTGAATAGTCAATATTCAAACTGATAAACATGCAGTATGCAAATACTGACTAATTCACAGAAGAAAGAAAATTCTTGATTTATTAAACTCTGGTTGAACATGCTAAGTTTTACTTGTTCTCAATAAGTCTAGTATTAGGATCTTCACTCTAATAACCTCAAAGTTTTTCAAAATGAAGGAAAGATATTCTATCAAGTCAAAGACTTACATTGGGGGATAAATAATTCCAAGTTACAGATAACTGTGATATTTTGACTTTTGGGATGAATTTGATGCTTATTATCATCATCGTCATCATTTGTACTATGGTTACTTGCTATCAACTTTGTACTTGCAATATACAAAATATTTTGCCTATTTTCACATTTTATTTTGATGGCCAATGTGTTTGAGAAGCTCCTTTGATATCCAATACTTTTCAAATGGTAGGGTGCCTGGGTAGCTCAGTTGGTTAAGCATCTGATTCTTGATTTTTGACTCAGGTCACGATTTCATAGTTCATGGAAGTCCAGCTGTGCACTGACAGCACAGAACCTGCCTGGGATTCTTTCTCTCTCTTCCTCCCTCTTCCACCCCCCCAAAATAAAATAAATGAACATTAACTAATTAATTAACTTAAAATGGTGACATTTTGGTTTGTTTATTCAAACCAGATGTCTATTCTCTGTCCTTTCCTACTTAGAATCCACTTAGGAACATCCTATGCAACTATGAGGATCATCTAATTCTTTACTCTGAATTTAATTGCTTACTGTTCAGAAATTCATTGAACTTTGAAACTGTTCTTCATCTTCTCTATCTCTTCACACATGCTAGCTCCTTTTTCCTTTGTTAAAGCTGGGGAAGGGCGGAGAAATTTAAGAGGGCATCCACATTTGCAGGTTTGTGGCAGCAACATCAATTACTATCTGAGTCAAAGTCAACATTCCACAGTCCTGAGAAATGAAAGTTACTATGAGGGAGTACAATGAGGGTCGGGGGTTATCTGAGAATGCCTTCTTACTCTTTGCTGCTTTGTGTGTATTGAAGGATAGTAATGACCCTTGAGCAAAATATATATATTTTTTGAAACTGTAGTTTGACACAGGTTTAATTTACTTTCGTGTGATTGCTTTAGCCCTTTCTCCATCAGTTCTCATAATTGCCTATAATTGCCCTATTTCATTTTTACATGTCCAAAAAAGGCATTGTTACTGATAATTATTATATAAATAACAATATAATGGATTTTGGCATAGTGCTTAATAACGTTAAAGCATTTTTACTTTATTGTTTCTAACTTATTCACTTTTCAGAACAGTTTTTGAAATAGAGATAAATTATTTTCCCTATTTTTGCATGGGGGAAATTGGAAAAGATCACATCATCAGAAAAAGGAAAAATAACTTTCTTATGTTTGTCTTAATATATTTTCTGTCATTGGTGAAACTTAACACACTGTATGAATAACACGTGGACATGAAGTAAATTATCTGTATTAAACATTAATGCATAAATAACTCACAAAACCAGTGAAATCAGACATAAATGAGTCACAATTCTTGCAAAGTTTATTTCTTAGAACACTTTAACTGTGTATCAATTATTGGGATGTCACAATTTTAATAAACAGTGTGTCATTATAGAGAAAAGGAACACATATAAAAGTCTATGAAAAACCGTATTTTTGCCCCAAGGATTTAACAGCCAGCTTTGTTTTTCTCCTCTCAGTGAGACTTTGCTGAAACGAATTTTTCAGAAGCAATAAGAACAAAGCTTTGCATCTATCATCATGTTGTCATTTCTCCCCTTCTGACTATCTTTGTTCATAAACTTCAAATATTATTTAATTTGTTTATTTTGCTATGTGGTTGAATTACTTGTAACTAGGACCTGGGGATTTCTAATCCTCTTAAGCTAAATTATTTTCCTTTTCAACTATGCACTAATGCACTCTTGATTTCTTATTGATAATACATGTTCTCTAATTGGCAGTTTTCCTAATACGGTAGGGCTTATCTGGTTTCAGACGTCTTCTGCCTTGCTTGTACTTTCCCTCTGGTATGAATTATGAGGGCCATCAACACGTGGCACAGAGTGGAAAATTAGGCCAGCTTGCATCACCTTATTTCATATTCTTATTTTTTTCCTGCTGAGAAAAAGGTTTCACCTTACATATAATAATAGAATTTATCAACGGCTTATTTGCGTCAGGATTAAAGATACTTATAGCATCAGATATACTCAGTCCATTTCAGACCCAGGCTCACTCACTATTTATATCAGACATTAGCCTACATTTTGCTTTTACACAGAGTGGAAGGGAAATATCATGATGAGTAACATATTTTTGCCTAGATCCACAAAACAATGATTTTTAAAATATAAATGCCTTTTTAAAATATGTGAGCTAGAATAACCTAAATCATTTTTATACTTTATGTACCAAAGGTACTATGCTTTCATGACTTCAGTTTTATTGTATGATGGCCTAATGGCATTTTATCATATATTAAGTTATATTGTACTTTATTACATTCACATATGCATTCTACACCTATGAATGTAATAAAGAAATATATAAATATACTTTTATTATTTTAGAGTGTGTGTGTGTGTGTGAGTGTATGTGAGTGGGGGAGAAGGGAAGAGGGAGGGAGGGAGAGAGAGAAAGGACAGAATCTCAAGCAGACTCCACGCAGAGCAAGATACTGTGTGGGGGCCAGATCCCAAGACCCTGGGATCATGACCAGAGCTGAAATCAAGAGTCAGATATTCAACTGACTGAGCCACCCAGGTACCTCAGAAATATATATATATATGTAAAATGTGTGTGTGTGTACATAAATGTATATGTATATATACTTTTAAATCTACATAAATTTAAAACAACAAAGCTCTACCCTATATAAATATTGTTTTTATCAAAGCATATTTTTATAGCCAATATAATCTAATTGACTTTGGCCAAAAAAAGAGAAAATGTTCATCCTTGAGCAAAGCAACTTCCTGTGGAACCAGTTAAAATCATTTGTCCTGGTTATACATGGTAAGAAAATGAGTTAACTTGTTCTGATGGATTGCTGTCTACAGTACAAATTATAAAAATAAATGACTTTATTTTTAAAATAATTATTGGATCTCACACTTAAACCTGAGTCAGTAATCACAAACCAAATAGTGTATAAGATTCCCATTCCAAATTAATAGATCATAATCAAATTCTGCCCAACAGAATATAAGCTCTGTGAGGATGGTCTGCTGTATTCCAGAACATAGGCTAATACCTCGTCATATAGGAAATGCTTAATAGGTATTTGGTGAAGGAAGCAAGGAATGGGCTGTTTTTAGTATTAATGTTCAGAAGACATGTACCAGAGACTTCTTCTTGCCATTTGATAGCCTTTCCTCCTAAGGCTATTCTTATTCTGGTTGACAGTCAAAGATCCCAGGGCAGATCCGGCATGAAGACCTCGACCTCTTCCTCTCCTGTTATCTGCCTTTTCTGAAACATCTTTCGAGTCCAGATCATGATCTCAGTTTTAACATTCATTTCAGGAGTGTTATAATATTTAATGTATCATACTAAAATTGTTCTAATTCCACATTGATTATTCCTTTCCCCCATGGTAGCTTGGTAGCATCATGTCTAGGATATTAATTCAACCATGGGACTATCACCCCTACATTATCTTGAAATTCAGTGCTGGGTCCTCTTTCCACCTGGTCACACCTGTATGACGTTTCTGGTCATTCCTTACTGATCTTACTATGATCTTTACATTTTCTGAAACCATTTATTTTGACCCTTCTTTACTTACAACACTGAAAAATATGTTATGCTTCACAGAAATACTGAATAGACTTCATAAAATAAACAGGGAACCCTTACAGAACTATTGTTCTATCTACACTGGATAATCTAGCATAAGTCTCAGTGACTAATGTATTGTGGTCTCTCACTGAATATTTGTTGAATGCTTGAGTAATTATATAGCAGTCTTTTTCATATATGTATGAATGTTCAGTGAGAGCTAAAAAAAAAAAAAAAGCCATACCATCCGCATCAATTTTTTCTGCTTTCTAGAGCATTGTAGCATGTAACCAGTTGATCTAGAGTAGTATGAGATAATTAAAAAAGGAGGATTGTTTTTAAAGGAAGAAATATATTTCTTTTTGACTTCAAAAATGTTTAACTGCTTCATCAGGAGACTATTCCTCATAACTTTAATTCTTTCTGTAGTTTTAGGTCATAGATTCTTTAGAATAAGTATATGATACATTAAGGAGGACCATGTCATTTAGGTCAAAACTGACTCATTTCAAGACTCAAAAGCCAAGAAAAGGAAAACGTAAGCTATGTATTTTCTAGAATGATTCTCCTGAGCCTTGCAATGGTGTCTACCACTGAATGAAGCCATAACATTAATGAACAGAACACTGTTTCTAAAGACAATTTCAAAAGAAACATTCCATTACTTTTGTCATCAATGTAAGCACCTTCAGAATAAATATTTCTATGATATACTGTGATAAAACAATATCTGTAAAAATAAATGTTCCAGTGTATTTGTCAAAAACAGCAACAAAAATAGCCACCTTACTCAGTAATCCTTCAAGCTCATTGATCACTATAGCATTTCTCAGAATGGTTGGCATCTAGTACTCTTTATTCAGTTCAAAATTAGTTCTTGGTTACATGATGTCTATATTAGTCATGAGAAACATCTCACTTAAGAGAAAATATACTTTGTCATTTAAAATAGGAAAAAGCCTAACTTCTAGTTAAAAGTTCTGCATTATTAAAACAGCAGAATTAGACATTTTGGTATCCAGTTAGGTATAGAGAAGCTCATTTTGTAATTAAGGAATTGGAAAAACAAAGCTAAATAAACAGGGTGTGTGTGTGTGTGTGTGTGTGTCTGTGTGGGTGTGTGGGTGTGTGTGTGTGTGTGGAGAGAGAGAGAGGGAGGGAGAGAGAGAAAGCAGAGTTATAGTTTCAGATAACTTAAATGAAATTTTAGGATATAGAAACAATGGAACAAGGATATTGAGCTGTTCCATGTAATAACCTATATTTTAATATCTTGTCCCAAAGAAGTCTGCACTATTTGCTTCTTTAACAAATTAAGAAAGCATAAACTAGGGGAAAATATTTCTGATAACAAAACTAGTATTGCATTGAATTTGTGATATATAATCCTTGACTCTCTGGGAGGTATTTTTTTTTCCTTATCTGCCCTTTAGAAAAACCACAGAATTTAACATTATCAGTGATTTGAAAATACATAGAAAATAAATTGTTGTTTCTTTAGGATTTTTCCCCATGTCCCTAGAAGAAACTAGTTTGGAAAATATATTCTCAGCTAATAATCACTTGAATTTGCACCAGACTTTATTTTGGAACTCTTTCTTCAGAGGAGCAAGGGAACAAAGAAAAATATAATTATAATAGAGTTTAAGAATATCTACACATTTGAGTACCTGCAGAACAACAGCCCCCTCAGATAGATGGGGTAATTGAAGACCCACATTGGTTTCTAGCTGCTCACCATGCTGAGTTTTGGTGACTACATTATTGTAATGAATATTCTTATAAAACCAACTGAAACTAGGTCACAGCATGCCAGTTGTGAACCATCGTGTTTTTAAGGTTAGTTGAGAAAGAAGACTCTAATTGTTATTGTTAAGAAAAGGCACACTATACTTTTAGCCCTAACTTTCAAACAGATGGCCAAAACAATTCAGCTATTTTTTTAGGCCACACAGCAATGAGTATAGGAAAGAAGGAAAGGCCTTTCAGGAATTAAAAAAAGAATCATTACAACAGTCTTCTTTGTCATTTACTGATTCATAATCCTGTTTTTAGGTTGGCAGGAATAGAAGCAGGGACACAAAATGAGAGTCTGGGTCAGTCACTATGGCGTTCATGCCAAGCATTCATCCTGTTACCTGACTCCAAGAAATACGTGGAGCATCCTGCAAACATTCCAAATATGGTCATTTTACCTATTTCATAGTTCATTTACATCTCCTGTTCATAGTGTAAAAACTAGGTAGAAATTGCAAAAAAATGTCCATTTTTTTAGCTTTATATAACCAAATATTTAGAATCTGTTAACTCTTTGAAAATAATGGAACTCTAAGGGGCTCCTTGGTGGCTCAGTCACTTAGGCGTCCAACTTCGGTTCAGGTCATGATCTTACCATCCATGATGTAGAGTCCTGCATTGGGTTCTGTAATGACAGCTCAGAGCCTGGAGCCTGCTTCAGATTTTGTGTCTCCCCCTCTCTCTCTCTGCCCATCCTCAGCTTGCTCTCTGTCTCCCTGTCTCTCTCTCAAATATAAACAACAAAAAAATAAAAAATATATAAATAGAACTCTAATCAAGACATTTATATATATATATATATCCACATTTGTGTATGTGTGTGTGTGTGTGTGTGTGTGTGTATATATATATATATATATATATATATATATATATATATCCTACTTGCTTAAGTTTTAATAGTTTTATGCAAAGGCACAAATGATAATAAATTTATGCCAGTTACTTTAATGATAACTGAACACTGTGTCACTGCCCTCCAACTGACATTCACATGGATGTAGCACTTGGGAACTTCTCATTTCACTTTCAAAATGTAAAGAGCTTGGAAGTCATCATTCTCATCCTTACAAGAAGGGCTAAAAAACAGATAAATAAAAATCAACAGAAAATCAAAGATTTTCATGGATCTATCACTGTATTGCTGTCATAAGGCAAATCACTAGACTGAAATTTGGAAAGATAGACAACTAGGCAAATATAGAGAATCGTAGTAGACACTTGTTTACCTGAGTGTAAGCCACAATTCAGTAGTAACACTGTACTGGTTAATTTTGACAAATTACTGGAGGCTGAGTATGGGTTTCGCATAGAAGCGAGAATTCCCTGGGAGATACAGTTTTAGGAGGGTTCCTTAACCTATGTGCTTTTACCTCTGGGAGCCCTGAGTGTTTCTCACAGTAAGAAGAAAATAAAAATCCCCCATGACCTTGGCAGAAGGTGGTAAGGGTAACTATTTTGAAATTTGCTTGGAGCAAATTCTTTCTCCAAAGGAGAAAGTCTTAGCCAGATCATTGTTTGACCTGGTGAGAAGAAATTACTCAACCTCAGCCCTCTTTTCCCTTTCTTCTTATTCAAATAGAGAAAACAGTGGTAAGAAACATTTACAGAGATCAAAGCCCAGGGACTAAGGCCCTCTAATAGACTGATTAATAACTAATAATGTGATACTCGGTACCTTACCACCTTACCAACACATCAACAGTGAATTATAACTGGACTTGCTGAAAGACAAGACTGACTTTAAGGAGATCTTCAACCTGAGGAAACTATGGGAGATGAAAAACAATGACACTAAATCAGTTTAAACCTCTAGCTACTACATCTACAGTAAACAGTGAACATATCCCAGCTCCTAGCAAGATTGATGTAAAACTTAATTCTATGTGACTATTATAGTTGGAAACTTCAACACACCTCTTTCAGTAATTGATAGGTTCTTCAGGTAGAAAATCAGCAAGGATATAGTCGAACTGAACAGCAGTACCATTAATCAATTGGATCTAATTGACACTTATAGAATACTTCATTCAACATCTGCAAAGTACACATTCTTCTCAGGCTCTATGGAGTATTCACAAAGATCAATCCCTTGAACAAATATAGAGAGTAGAACTTGTGCAAAGTATGTTCTTAGAGAATAGCAGAATTAAATCAAAAATGAATAACTGGGTAGAAATAGCTGGTAAATTCAGAATATTTAGAGATTATTTTTTATTTTTAAATTTTTTACTATTTATTTACTTTTGAGAGACAGAGACAGCGTGAGCAGGGGAGGGTCAGAGAAAGAGGGAGATACAGAATCCGAAGCAGACTCCAGGCTCTGAGCTAGCTGTCAGCACAGAGCCTGATGCGGGGCTTGAACCCACGAACTGTAAGACTATGACCTTAGCCAAAACCGGACACTTAACCAACTGAGCCACCCAGGCGACCCCAGAATACTTAGAGATTAAACAACACACTTCTAAATTACACATGGGTCAAGAAGATATCTCTAGAGATAATCTAATATATATTGAACTAAATGAAAATGACAATATCAAAAATTTTGAGGTACAGTAATAACAGTACTTAGAGGCAAATTTATAATATGAAATACATATACAATTAAAAATAAAGATTTGAAGTTTTTCTAACTCAATTATGTAAGCTTCCATCTTATGACTCTAGAGAAAATCATTTAGCCCAAAAGGAAGCATAAGAAATATCAGGGCAGAAATCAATGGCATTGATGACATAGAAAACAGGATATCAATAGAAAATAAAAAAAAACCCACAAAGGCCATTTCTTGGAAAAATGTTCTCCGTCATGATCAAGAGGGATTCATTCCTGGGTTACAGGGCTGGTTCAATATTCGCAAATCCATCAATGTGATCCATCACATTAACAAAAGAAAAGATAAAAACCATATGATCCTGTCAATAGATGCAGAAAAAGCATTTGACAAAATACAGCACCCTTTCTTAATAAAAACCCTTGAAAAAGTCAGAATAGAAGGAACTTCCTAAACATTATAAAAGCAGTTTATGAAAAGCCCACAGCCAATATTATCCTCAATGGAGAAAAACTGAGAGCTTTCCCCCTGAGATCAGGAACACGACAGGGGTGTCCACTCTCACCACTGCTGTTTAACATAGTATTGGAAGTCCTAGCATCAGCAATCAGACAACAAAAGGAGATAAAAGGCATCAGAATTGGCAAAGAATAAGTCAAACATTCACTTTTCGCAGATGACATGATACTCTGCATGGAAAACACAATTGACTCCACCAGAAGCCTTCTATAACTGATGAATGAATTCAGTAAAGTTGCAGGATACAAAATCAATGTACAGAAATCAGTTGATTCCTATA
>NC_043709.1:41997513-42042194 GCF_006229205.1 Suricata suricatta | reverse complement strand
ATTAAGCAGGCTGTGTTTTAGCTTATGGGCAAGTAAGTAAATTGTATCATGTATCTTGAATGTATCATAGATAAGCTGCTATATAACGATTGCCCCTTCAGATAGCTGTGAAATTAGGTGATTAACTAGTTGTTACTTAACCTTCTAATTTCTGTATAAGTCTAATTACATGAAACAGAAGTTGGTGTTTTGATTTTTTACTTTGCTTTTCAGTTTGGAGTGTCATTGTAACTACTGTATTGTAAATGATGGAAAATAATTACGTATATTAAAAAATATGAAACTTTATAAAGTAAAAAAAATAAAATAAAATTTCAGAAAAAAAAAGAAAAAAAGAAAATGTTCTAATTTAGAGTTTTAACACAATACAAACCAACTTTGTAGTTACCAAGGTCTGTAATTATTATCTATGCTGTATACATAGCCTTCCCAGACAGTAGTGTAAAACAACAACATTCATTTATTGTTATCTTTCGCACTTCTGGAGGTTGACTGGGCTTGACTGTGTTGTTCTTGTTCTTAATTTCTCATGCGATTGTGGTCAGTGAGTGCTAGGTCTAGAATCATTTCAAAGGCTTTCTCCCTTAAATGTCTAGAAGAGGATGTCTGCCACCTGACTCTCATCGGGTACTGTGGGGCGGAATACAGCAGTTACCTGGATTTCATCAAGCAACATCATTGGTTTTTACGGCAAGTATCTGAAAGAGAGCCAGACAGAAGCTTTATCACCTTTTGGGACATAACCTTGAGAATCGTGCTCAGTTACTTAGTATTAGTAAGGGTTCAACCTGAGAAACAGAGTAGGAGATACATGTTAAATGATTTGTCGAACAGAATTGCCTTACATAATTTTAGGAACTAGATAGGCAAGTTTGGAAATGATAAGGCAGGCCATCAGCAAAAGCAAGCTGAAACTCTTGGATGTTGCTGAAGTGATTGTCTACAGGCAGAACTTCAGGAAGCCGCAGCTGTTCTCATAGACTTCTCAAAAAATTGAGTCAGATTTGCCCAGCTTATCTTGGATAATTTCCTTTTCTTAAAGTAAACTACATTTGGTCTTTAACCTAATTTGCAGAATACCTAGATTAATGTTTGAACAGATAACCTGCCCAAGTTGACACATAAAATTGATCATAATGAGTTATTAAGATCAGCCAATATTCAAGGCAAAGAGAACAATGTCAAAGAATTTGTAGAGTTGTTTAGAATCAATACACATTGGGTTTCAGTAAATTTTATTTAAATATGAAAGGATAATAGGTTATTTCAGTTACATTAAAGTGTTTATGTCTACATATATGCATGCACACACAGACACAGATGCACAATATGTGTGTGTGTGTGTGTGTGTGTGTGTGTGTGTGTGTGTGGCTGGAGTCCAGCTCCAGCGGGTCCAGGGTTCCCTTGAAGGATGGATCGTGTCAGCACAAAAGAGATGAGAATCAGCAAAAGGGGATGGAAATGAGAGAGCCATGAGGTTCTTTCTGATCACCAGGCAGGCATCTCTGCTCTCTAGTTCTGGATCTCAGCACTGCAAGCAGGCATCTCTGCACTGACCTGAGAGTCAGCTTTATTTATCGAAACAATGTATGGGGTACGAAACAGGAGTGGGAATGGCCTTAGACAATGATTCCTGATTGACAAATTTATTGGTATGTAAAAATTTCCCAGACCATAGATTGGTAGAAGACTCGTGCATAATCTTTATCAATAGAGATTAATGTAGGTAGCTAGATGCTTATCACATGGGAAAGGAAGGTATCTTTAGCATTCAAATACAAGGCAATGTTTTTGGCATAGCAAAGGCAAGAGTTCTTTTGTGAGCAGGGGTCAATAGCCTGCTTTCTTGAGGGGAAGAAAAACAGGTTTCTCAGGAAATGTTATATTTGCTCCTATAATCACAAAAGAAGAAACTCCTAACCTTGCTTCACAAGCTCTGATACCAGTCAGCCAGGTGCCTTGGGGGTCGGTGCTCAAGCAAAAATTGAGTGGGTGTAGATGCCAGTCGCCATCTGACAGCGGAGGTCCTGGCTTGTAAACCTGCCTTACTTTAGAAATGGCTTCCAGCAATATATATTTTATAAAATGTTTAATATACTAGCACTGCATTTATACATAGCAAAAAGACAAGGATTAGGTCTTGGAATTATGTTTCAATATTTTTTTTTACATTTTTATTAATAGGTCTCTCTATAGTTTCCATAGTTGGAGTGAGTGAGTGTGTGTGTGTGTGTGTGTGTGTGTGCTGTGATCCATGTAGATTATTAACATCTTTTTTTTTCTGGAGTCCAAACAATTGTCCCGTTGAAATGTATAACACTTCAAAAAGCAATATTTATATAACACTATGTAAAACTTTGTCCCTCAAACCCAAAATGAGGATATTTTCTTAAGCTACCATGGAGTAAGAAGTGTCCCTTACATGATTACCTCCTGCCCCTTCTTCTAAGATCTCACTCTTCTCCCCTTCTTTCACATTACAGTGAGGATAGGCCAGCCTGCCTTCTCTGTTTTAAGGAGGTAAATGACTCAAGTATAACTGAGGTAATTCAATTCCAGAATTCCAAATTATGGAAATGCTTCTGTATGAAAATGACAGCCACTGCTTTACTGACACCCATTTTGAAATCTCAGTTCATGCTGGAAGCCTTTATCAATGAGTCAGCTCATTGATAGGAGGGCATTACTAGGGCCATACCACCCTGAACGCACAGATCTTGTCTGACCTCAGAAGCTAAGCAGGGTGGGGCCTGCTTAGTACTTGGATGGGATAGGAGGGCACGCACTACTATGCAAAACAAGTTAATGAAGCACTTAAGATGAGACTAGAAAGGCATAGTTGACACTTGTAAATGAGTTTAATCTGCTTGTCCCAAAGATAAGAGTCTTGATATGGCAGCTCTAGGCTACATCACAATAATTCAGAAGGCTTAGACAACTCCATGCTTGTTTTCAGATCATCAGCAAAGTAGCTTGGTGAGAAAGTCCTGTGGCATTGATAGAAACAGATACTTTCCTCTTGTTCTTCTGGTTTTCTTGTTTTTTGTTTTTTGGGGGTTTTTTTGGTATCATTTAGGTTTTGCCTAAACATGTGCCTGTCACATACAATTTTCCCCTTTTGTCTCTCAAAATGATTATTTTAAAAATAATATTTATAAAAAAGAACCTAATTTCATCCTAGACAGATGAAATAGATTAAAGTTAACTCAACAACAACAAAAAATAATGCTGACTTTATATGTAATAAATTAGATGGAGCTCAGATAGAGATTATAACTGATACATTTAAGCTGTCTTTCATTGCTGATCATCAGCCTTGGAGACTGTTCTCAGGACTTTAGATCACAAATGGTGAGATTTAGCCAATGACCATGTGTAAAAATGAGTACAGAGCAGTTTTGACCTTAAGCACTCTTAGAGTTCCTTCCACAGAATGCATATCCTAGCAAAAGCACATGAAATATAAATCTAAATGCATGATGCCTTGTCATGTTTTTGACAATACTGTTAAGCCTTCAAAAAGAACATTTGTTTTTGAACTGTCTTTTCCAGGGACTTTAATACTCATTAAATATTTTTTGTCTTTATTGAAGAGCAGTCCACTGATTTAGGAAATTAAGCTAAAGACCTCCAACCATGTGACATTACCAGTGACAGCATGTGAGGTTAAATCCTACAACTTAGACTTCCACCTTCTCTTATGAATTGCAAGCATCTGTTGAATGCACAACTGACCAGGAAATAAGATGAAATCATTTATGTGGGAATTTGTTGAAATATAACTGAGCTATTTCTGATTTTAACTTACTGAGGTCTACTTAAAGGGTAGATAATATATACAAACTACTAATAGAGTACACAAAAGAGTGTATCCTTAATATAATCAATCTATATTATGAGAATTCCAGTTTACAAATCATGGAAAAGAAAAGGCTCACTGTATTCTGTGCCAGACCACTTGTCATTGTGGAAACAACAGTGGCAAGTTTTAAGAATGACATGCATTCATGCGAGTTGTTAGAAGTGTCCTTGGTATCATATGGATAAATAATGGTGTTTTGGGTGCTGTTTTATCTGAAAAATATATTCTTAGAGTATGCATGACAGCATTTCTCAAATATATAAATATTTGTCATGGAAAAGTGAAATAAGATTCTGTGAAACTGAATAATAGAGCAAAAGCAGGTAAGTAAATATTACAGTGAGAATGGTTTTACTCGATATGCAAAATCACAGTTAGACCTGCCCAACTATAGACAGATCTCCATAGAAATTAATGAAGCTTCTCATTTTACTTTCTACTCACAATTTTTACTAATAAGAACAAAGAGTCTCACCAGATCACCATTTCATCAATTCTGCATACATTAGCAAAGAATTTAAGTATATCATTTTGGTTTAATAGGAAATGTACTCACAAAAATAACTAAGTTATTTTTAAGTAGAAGCATGTCAGTAGTCATCTTCCTATGATTGGAAATATTGAAAATTGATATTAATTGCTAGTGAACTGATAGAGGGACTTTTTTACTTGATGGAACGCTGAGTTATATCGTCTTAGGAATTCTAATGTAATACCAAGATTTTTACAGCCGTAATAAGTATCATTAAAGTAGGATTTAAGAGTGCTGGGCTTTACTATTGCCTTTTCCTCATTTGATCATGGAAAATTACTTAGCCTCTCTAGTTTTATTCCTTCTCAAATGAAGGAATCATACCATGTAATTGAATTTCTTTTAATTCTTTACCTCCTCAAGCTTTATTTACATATAAGTATTATTCTTTACTTCCCCAAGATGTTATTTACATGTAACATATATAAGTTTAAAGTGTACAATACAATAATTAGACACATGTAAATATTGCAACATGACTATGATAATAAGATTAGTTAACACGTTGATCCCGTCACATGATTAAGATTTTTGTGTGTGTGATTATAAGATGTATTCCCTTAACAGCTTTCAAGTATACAATATAGTCCTGTTAATTATAGTAACCATGCTGTGCGTTAGATCCATAGATCGTATTTATACTGTGGCTGCAAGTTTATATCCTTTTGACCAACATCTTCCTATTTCCCCTACCCCCTTGGTCTCCGCAAACACCATTTTACTATTCCTATGAGTTTATTTTAGATTTCACATATAAATGAGAACATACAATATTTGCCTTTCTCTATCAGACTTATTTCACTTAGAATAATCCTCTCAAGGTTCACCCATGTTGTCACAAAAGACAGAATTGCCTTCTTTTATCATGGCTGAATAATATTTCATTAAACATATTATATACTATATGTAATATATGTAACACAAAATATATTAATATAAGTGTATGTTTATTATATATAATATATAAGACATATGCATATATACGTATATAATATATATAAAACACATTGTCTTTCTCCATTAATCTGTTGATGGGCACTTTGGTTGTGTCCACCTCTTGGCTATTGTGAATAATGCTGTAATGAACATGATAATGCAGACATCTCTCTGAGATAGTGATTTCATTTTTTTTGGATATATACACAGAAGTGAGATAACTGGATCATATGGTAGGGTTTTTTTGGATCATATGGTAGAGTTTTTTGGATTTTTTTTTGTTATTGTTGTTGTTTTTGGGTTGTTTTGTTTTCTTGCGGACCCTCCATGTGGTTTTCCATAATGGCTACATCAATTTACATATCTGTCAAAGGTGCACAAGGGTTCTCTTTACCCCAAAGCTCCACCAACACTCATTTATCTTTTGGATAATAGTCATTCTAACAGATGTGAGGTGATACCTCATTGTGGCTTTGATTTGCATTTCCCTGTATATTAATGATAGCACCTTTTCATGTATCTGTTGGCTATTTGTATATCTTCTTTGGAAAAATATCTATTTACTTCCTTTGCCCATTTTTGAAATTCAGACCATTGTTTTTTTCTTTAAGTCTTAAAAAAAGTATTCTATGTGCAAAAATAATGAATGCTATTATATCATCAAGAAAAAGATTGCCTAATGGATGTGTAGTTGATGATATTCTAATACACATATTATACTCACTGCAGGTCTCTGATGAGGTGGATTTGAGATGAGATTTGAAGAATGGCTGGGATATAAATATGAAGAGAATTTCATACCAAAAGGCCAGAAAGGACATAGGCAGATTATTGGAAGCCAGATAATTTGGAGATAGTGGCAAACACCCCGGTACTCTGACCAAGCAGAAGGTATGATGTAGTTATACTATATGACAAAAGTCAGCATCAGTGGGTAAGTTCTATGCTGTTTTTGGCATATAAAATTTTATTGGATTCCAGCCACACCATTTGTTTAGTTATTGTTTGTAGCTGCAATCCTGCTAACAATAGTAAAGTTTTATAGTTGTGACAGAGCCCCTATGGCTGGCAAAATCGTAAAATATTCACTACCTACCTGTTTAAGGAAATGTTTGCTGACTTCTGCTATGAGGAATCAGTAGGTGTTCTTAGAAAGGAAAAGTAGAAATACTGCGCCAGTGAGAGCTCCCCAAAGGACTTTCTCTGCAGCAGTGATTCCTTGTTATTAGTGTGAAGAGGAGTCACATGATCGTTGTTAGAATATAAATGACAACACTGGTTCAGTAGAAAAGCAGGAAGATCCTAGTGATTTACAGCAGCAGAATCTCTGTCTGAGGAACAAGAAGGCTGATTTACAATTTATTTAAATGACAGTAATTTGATACCTGCAGTATAAGATATTTTGCGTTAACGTCAAGGTTTATTTCATCTTCAGTGTTTAACAATAAATCTTGCCAAGGTTTTAAGGATTTGGAGAACAGTTAACTACAGAAGTGACTATGCAGTTGCTGGTAGATGGAAGATATATGAGAAAGTTTTCATTTATTTCCCGAACCTCATTTTTTCTTTATTCATCTACTCATTTATTTCTTCTTGGCCAAAGAGGAAATTCACTTCAAAAAGCTACATTGCTGAAAAGTATGTTTAAGGTGTAATTCAACCAAATTAGACAATTCAAAGATAAATCTGTTTCTAACTCATCCCCAATTTTCCCTTGATTTGTGCCTTTTCCCTTTTTTACATGGCAGATGTCTGGATGAGTTTCAGATTAACTTAACACCTGATGATTAGTTTCATGTGATTGGTGAAAGTATTGCTATCTATAAAAATACCTAGTTTCAGACCCTATGAGCCTGTAAACATAATGATGCCATTACTGTACCAAACTGATTCTAAAATTGGTTTTTAGGACTTTTGTTATTTAGTGCTGAGATAAAAATTTTCAAACCATTTGGGCTTTCATTGAAATTGCTTGAGAATCATGAGTAAATCTTTCACTAAAAAACTAGGGATAAGTTGAGAAAGCATTGATATGATTTTTATTACCTGGAAATGTGAAGATGACACTTTTTGATGTTGTGGTTCTCATCCGACTGTTTATTTAAGAGACTTTACTTCTCCCCATCACCTTTGAGTTTGACCTAGAATCAGTCAGATGGAAGTGCCTAACTATTGACTTGTCTTTGATAGGCAATGATTTTCTCAGCCTCTCAACTTCAGTTTTCACATCTATAAAATGAGGCTAATAATCTTTCTCAGCAGCTGGTAAGAGCTTTAAAGGGGAGCCTTAGAAAACACACAGGCCCTCTGCTCTTACAAACATTTTCCATGTTGATGTTATAGAATCTGACTAGTGTTCCTTATAGCAAATAATCTGTTTGGAATAAAGTTCTGTCACATTATTAAGTATCACATGTTCCAGAACTATTAGGGGAATGGTGACAGTTGCCACCCCTTGGAAGGTGACTGTGAATGATTAATAGCTGCTTCATTTTTAGACAGTCACTAGTCAGATTGAAATGACATAACACAATGTGTAGACAAGGCAAGTAGCTGATTGAAGAAGGAATCCCTTAATATTGATAAGTGTATCGAGCCAATATTTCTCAAATGAATGAAAATATTAACCTCAAACTGACCCACAATGTAGGAGGCAGAAATGTTGTTTTGAACCATTATAAATATATATTATCATAAGAAGTTAAGTCAAAATAAATTCATTTTAGTGGGAAAAAATTGACAAAACATCAAAAGAGACAGAGTTTATATTTTATAGTTCATTAAGAATGCAGTAATATTAAAGGATAAAAAGAAATATTCTATAGATGTAAAATACTATCCAAGTTTTAATGACAGTTTGGGAGAATATACATCTAAGAAGTTGCCACACTCCAGAATTTATGTATTTTCATGGTAATTTGTCACAAAATGTGCTTGGTCAGTGAATATATTTTTAGGATTAAAAAAAAAGGCAAACTACTAACTTTTATAGTTATAACTACTTCCAAAACCTGAGTCATACAGAAATAGTCTGTTGTCACTGCAGCAGGGAGAAAAGAATAGCCCTTTCTGCACTCTCCTAGATATCCAAGGAATTAAGACTTTTTAAAAAAGTTTTTTTATTTTTATTTATTTTTGAGAGAGAGACAGAGTGTGAGTGAGAGACACAGAATCCAAATCAGGCTCCAGACTCTGAGCTGTCAGCACAGAGCCCAACGTGGGGCTCCATCCTAAGAGCAGTCAGATCATGACCTGGTTCAAAGTCAGGCGCTCAACCGACTAAGCCACCCACGGGCCCCAGGAATCAAGACCTTAATCATATACTGTCAACTATTGCAAATGTAAACATTTGTGGTTTAATCATTGTGAAATAAGTAAGTTTTGTTTGGATAATTTTATATATTTCTACATATTCTCTCATTTGCACACTGCTTCTCTACCTTCAACCGAAGACATCTATCTACCTTTCGGATGCATCTTTTCTGGGACTTAGATTCCCACCTATAAGAATCTCAGGCTAAAACTATATATTCTTTGATTGTATTGATAGAATACAGATATTGCATTTCTATCATTAGTGTCCTTTTTAATTATAATATTTTGCTGATAGATCTCATTCCTCCTATGCTCATTTATTAAAGTTGTATAGATCTGGATGATAAGTTAATTATATGTAAATAGGATTGTTATTTTAACAAGGTTTTTTGAACTATTACAATTCTTTAGCAGCATTCTGTATTTTGGATCTGTTGATTTAGTCCTCTTATTCTATTTGCTTGTTATAATGTCACATAATCAGAATGGATATGTACATGTACAAATTTTTAGTGTTTGTGTTTTGAGGGTTGAACTTACAATGGTAAGTGCTCTGACATGACCTATGATATATCAGTTACCGGATCACTTTCTGGGCAAAAGCATCTTCTATTTGATTTCTGTGAATCGGTACAAAAAAGAAAGTTGAAAAAAAAATTACCGTTTCATAAAACACAAAATATTTAAAGAAAAGCAAAAGCTTTCAGTTAGAAAATTACCAACTGTGTTGTTAGTAAAATTAACAAAATTAAATTTACAAAAACTTTTTAAACTTTAGATGTAATCAGTAATATGAATAATTCATTGTATACTAGATAATATTAAGCAAGTAATGCTTTTTATTTGTCTAATATTTCCAGGTATATCTTTATATTGGATTTTTTCTATCATAATTTTAAAGTAAAGCCTATTTTAGCAATTTCAGTTAATATTTTTAAAAATATATATGCATACTGAGATTAAAAAATGATTACTCCATGGTTGGACATCTTGTAAGTAAAATGTTCTAACTTCTTCTAACTGCAACGGAATCCTACTGTTGGCTCTTTATCTATTCCTTATCTTGAAATCCTGCTTTCCTACTCCCTCCATTAAAACATATTTATATTAATATTATTTAAAAGAGACCTGGGTAAATAAAAATTAAATTCAATTTAGACCAAGTATGATAAGTAATCTAATACACAACACTTTGCTTTACAATTTGTTTTAATTTTATTGAACTCCAAGTTAGTTAACAAACAGTGTAATAATGGTTTCAGGAGGAGAGCTTAGTGATGGGTCACTCACATATGACACCAGTGCTTATTCCAACAAGTGTCCTTCTGAATGCCCATCACCCATTTTGCCCGTTTCCCCACCCCACACAGTTTTTTTTTTTTAATGTAGATAGCATACTGGCATGAAACAGTACTAAGGAATTCAAAACTTTTCAAAAGTTTGCAATGAAATCTCTGCATGTAACTAAGAATGGGAGTAAAAGAGAGAAAGAAAATACCTTCACATGCCTATAATCTGCGCTGGACCAACCAACCACATAAACCAAATCAAGTCATGAATAAAGTGATCCTGTATAAAATATTTGAACAGTTCGATGGGACGTTATGTGACCTTTAAAGGTTACATATCTAGAGACTGAACCAAATAAACCCTGAATCTCCCAATAAATAAACCCAATAAATCTCCTGAAATCATGTCGAGTACTATTACTACCACCCTAAGATACTACTCAGATGTGGAGCTATGTCAAATTCTCATACTTGTGTTTCAATAAAAGAGAGCATTTGGGGGACTTAAGTCCATTCCTTAAATGAAAAGAGTGATGTAGGTGTTCAGAAACATCAGATAATAATCAGTAACTTTTCTGTGGTATTGTTACACATTGCAAGTTTATGTTATTAATCTTATTTTAACTATTGTTTGAACTTAGATTATATAAGCGGGATGTCTGCAAAATTAAAATCAACAGTACTTGATAAATTCCAGCTCTCTCCCTGCCAGCAACTCTTTACAGAAAAAACAAAACAAAACAACAAAAAAAACCGGTTTTGCAAGGCTTCTTATGGAAAGGGGACTCGAAAATAAAAGTATTTAAGATGCATATTAAGCAGCCCCCTTCTCTTCCTCTTCTGGAAAGTTCAGGGTTCTGAGCACATAGGTATTTTACTGAAGAAAGCTGGACATCTGATTCACCTACAAATGTTGTTGCTTTAAGACAATATCCTTATCATCCATATTGTTCTTGATACCTCCATGACTAGTGTGAACATAAGGATCAGGGAGGAGTAGGAGATGTAGACAAGCATTCTCTTTTCCAGTGGCATTTAATTTCCAAATGAATGGATTTCCCATAGAATAACACTCCAGGCCTATCTCAGTCGTTTAAAGGAGGAATGAACGGTCAGATTGTTGAGTTAGGGAAGGGGAGCTAGGCTTACATAGCTCACTCTTTTCTTTCTGTCTTCATCTTTTGTATTTTTCTGACTACAGAATCCATATTCTTGTGATCACTTGATAGTGAAGCCTCTAGTCTGGCATTAAGAGTCCTTTACAGGACTTCCTGTGTCCTGTGCAGGTATATATTGGGATTTGTAGCAAATATTATAAAGCTCACCATAGTGACTTTAAAATTACTTCCTGATATTTTCCAACACTCTTTGATATAGAAGGGAGCCTGTGCCAGTTTAGACCAATAGCGTATAAGGTGAAATAGCATGTGACCCCCATAGGTTCTACAGTGATGAGCTAATGAATGATTATCTTAGCCCTTTTATTGAAGACCCAGAAATTAACAACTGTTGCAGATATTAAAGTGACAGGGTGATAGAACCTGAAAATACCTGCATCCTAGAACCTTTTTTTTAAAGATTTATTTATTTATTTATTTATTTATTTATTTAGAGAGAAAAAGCACAAGTAGAGGCAGAGGGAGAGAATCCCAAGCAGGCTTCACACTAGATGCAGAGCTTAAACCCACGAATTTTGAGATCATGACCTGAGCAGAAGTCAGACGCTTAACTAACTGAGCCACCTAGGCACCCCTAGAACAAGTCTTCTGCCCACATCAATCCATCTGTTTTTTTGTTTCTTTGTTTATTTGCCTTTTTGTTTTTAATACTCTAGGTGGGATCCTGATGGATGTTTAAACTATGAAGGTACACAAGGTTGTGGGCTTAGAAACTCTGACTATTTCATTTAGTGCTCTTTGGTTGCCATCTTGAAATTAATATTTTTTGTACAAAGTGTCCCACATTTTTACTTTGTACTGGGCTCTGCAAAATGTGTAGCCAATTATGACTCCAGCAAAAACTAATTAGTTCTAATTAGGAACTAATGACTCACAATACCATCTACTCCTAACTAGAATATGAGAAATAATAATATATTCCAAGATATTACTGTTTAGCCACTAAATGTATATGCTGAACTTCTAGGAGCAATGTAAGTAGGAGACCTACCCAGCCAGCCAAAAGAAATATTCCATTGGAAATCCAGCATAGATGGAGAACACAGATCCTTATACAGTTGCTATTAAACTAGGAGAAGATGAAGACAAAGAGATAGAAGAGGAGAAGGAAAGGGAGGAGGAGGAGGAAGAGGGGGAAGAGAAGGGGAAAGGAAAATGGGAAAGAGAGAAAGAAAAGGAAATTTATTTGTTGTTTTCTGATTTCACTTGCCAGAGAGGGCACTTGGACTCCTCCCTGTTCCACCTCCAAGTATTATGTGGAAACCTACTTGGTGGAATATTGTCACTTTCAGAAAGGTAGCTTCAGGAGTGTGGGAAATGAAGTTTTACATTTCCATCCTCTAGGTTAGAGGAAGAGATGCTCATTGAGCCAATCTACAACACTTTGCATAAACAAGATTGATCCAATTCTGGAATTCAGATTTAGGAAGCCATCCTAGAGCTACATCTTGTAGAGGAACGCTATCTCAAAAGTGGCTTTTTTTCCTCTTATAGTTTAACTCCATACTAGAGTTTTCTCCTCAATTCCAGATCCCTGTATTTAAATATTCACTAGAAACTTCCACTTGATATCTGGTAGACACCTCAAACTCCACCTGAGCAGAGCCTGTTGTGTCCTCTCCTAATATCTCTTCTATAGTTGTTCCCTTACTCCATGA
The DNA here is from genome assembly GCF_006229205.1 of Suricata suricatta. Taxonomy (NCBI): domain Eukaryota; kingdom Metazoa; phylum Chordata; class Mammalia; order Carnivora; family Herpestidae; genus Suricata; species Suricata suricatta. Next base: position 42,029,424 of record NC_043709.1, on the reverse strand, counting down.
TTGGTACCACAATGACCTTGGTTACTACAGTCAAAAACTCTGGAATCATTTTTTCCAACCCAATATCAAATCAATGACGATGCCTTGCAGACAATGACTTAAACATTATTATATACCTAATTATTTTGTTTTTTCCAATACCACCAGAACTGATTGATATCTCTATGCCCAGTGTTGTTTTTTTTTCCCCTAAAATTGTATCCATATAAAATCTCTGTAAAAGGATCTTTAAAACATACAAACAAAATTACAACTCTGGTCATAATACTCCCTTGCTTAACCATTTCTCAATTATAAAACAAACTTTTGCTTTGAGGATACATCCATCTTCTTAATATGCTGCATGAGAATCTCCGTCTTCTAGCTCTTACTTTCCTCTCTATCCTCACACCCTTTTACACCCCATCTTGTACTTTTATATTCCATCCATTTTGAGCTCCTTTTTCTAGCCTGCTGGCTGCCTCTCTACATGTCATTCCTTTACATGCAATGTTCTCCTCCCAATGCTCCAAATTTTGGCTCCTGCACATTTCTAGATAAGGACTTGGCTTAAAATTACTTCTGACACATTTTTCTCACTGCCTTTCTCCCCCAGCCCTAGATTATTATGCCCTAGTTTCTGATCTCCTTGCATTCTGTGTTTCCTACATTACCTGTGGTAATTATGTGTGTAATTGTCTATATCCTCTGAAAAACACTCTATAAAGTCTGACGCGATGATTACTTTGTGTATTAATGCATCTCCATGCCTGACAAACGTTCTCATGCATGATATGCTGTCAACAATTTTATGGCAATAGAAAGACTAGATAAGGGACGCATATATAAATGATTAATGAGGGACAAATTTATGGTATCGATCCCATAAGGTATCATCACATTTTATACTTCTCTCACAATTTGTAATCTTGTGAAATATCCATATTCTAGCTCAGATTTTGGACTGCCTCTCAATAGCTGTTATTTCTCTTACATCCATACTTAATACACACACATACATAAATATAAACACACACACACATGTAAATGTACTACTGTCTTTGTACACACTCCCTCTGAAATGATAGCTCAATCCATCCTAGAAATGAAACTCTTCTTTTTTTTTTTTCCTACTCTCTGGCACCAGTGGAGCTACATACAGAGAAAAGTAAGAATGATCAGGAGGGGAAAGAGTATATGTCTGAACATTAGTTATGCCAAACTCTAGTATTCCCACCCTGCTTTGTGTTTTATGTCTCTCCTAAAGTTAGACCTTGGACTTCAAAGAGATGTCATTATGAATTGAATTTATGTGATTGCCCTCAAGAAGTCCATTATTGGCACAGTCTGCTCATTTTAAGGAATATATCTATTGCTGTAATATTGCAAACACATTTTGATAACAATCCCCGGCTTGAACCCTACTACTATTCTTGCTACATAACCTAATACAGACCTCTATAAATGTTTCAACTCATTTAATATTTCATTCATATTGTCAATTGAATACCAAACATATTCTCTCATTTTCATATATAGTGCTCCTTTTGGCCAAAAAATACCTTTCTCTTGTTGTTATTATTGTTGTTGATGATGAATGATGCCGGCATGTTCTTCACTTGCTTAGATATTTTCTCTTCCTGCTTCAGCTTGCTAAATATTTACCTTTCTTGGCTTCTGCACCCTTTCATGTTAGGAGTATCCCTTATTCATGGTGATAATTAGATTTATGTCACTGTATTTTTTATGTGCATCTGATTAATGTCTGTCTCAGATTCTATGAAACAAGGGCCCCTTCTCTTCATGTTCATAATTGCAATTCCAGCACCTACCATATTAATTTGCACGTAAGAGGCATGGCTTAGAATAAATAAATGCTTCCCGATTCTTCAGGGTATGAGGTAGGTGAATTTATAAGTCACATTGAAACACAGTCAAGTTAACTATGTAAAAATTATTGTTATATACTAAATACAGGGACAAAAATAAGAAAGTGAAAGAAAGCTGAGAAAGGAAACTACCATTCATTATGCCTCCTACTTTACAACCTTCTACTAAAATTCTCACTATAAATCCCACACTTTCACCATTCTATTATTTTCACTTTACATCTGAGACACATGTGATGAAGAGTTTAATAATTGTTTCAACTCCCTGACCTGGCAAGTGCTGAGGCCAGAATGTAGAAGCAGATCTGATCATCTCCAAGCCCACCCTCCCTCCACTCCTCCATGACTGAACTACTTGTAGCTTCGTGACCTCATGTTGCCTCTGAGCTCTTGTGCAGCCTTGGAGCTGGTCTTTCGTCTGAAGAATGAGTTATGTGGAAATTGTGAGTTTAAACCTATCTTAGACTCACATCGTCTTAATTGCCTTTTCTCTCTTTCCTATAAGTGCAGCCACAATTTAAATGCTTCTGCAATTGTTGATTACTGCATTTACACTATGCCAGATGTTATCTTATTTGAATTGTGCCCACACACTGCAGGTGCAAAATGGAGGCCGCAATTGAGAAAATTTGGACTTAAATATCTCTGTATTTTCATTTAATTTATATGCTTGGCCATATAAATAATTTTCTTCTGATTTGTTTTTCAGCTTTCTCTTTGCCTAGCAGGCTTATTTTATATTACTTTAAAAGTTTTTAGAAGTCAGATTACTACATTGTATTTTATAGAATAAAAATATCCTCATCTTTGAGGTTACTTTGCATTTCCCCAGACTGCAAAAAGAGTACCCTTGCACTTTTTTATTTGTACAACTAGAGCTAAACCAGGCGTGCTTTCCACAGAGCAGAGCACTACATGGGATATGGCCATCAAATATCACAAGCATATAAGCAAATGGATCTGTGTAATCCCACACTTACTCTTCTGTGAGTAATCTAAGTAATCTAAATCCCTATTGAAAGAAATGAGTCCCTTTACATTGCCTCTTTTTTTTTTTTAATATGTTCTCTGTCTACTCTCCTATGCTATCATGTCCAAAAAATATAAAGCTTGTTACTTTGTTGCATTCAGGGTAGTGGTTCTATTGGCTTCTATACCTAAACTAGTGAGGAAACACTCTGATGTTTCCATAAATATGCTCATTTTAGGATGCATTTTAGTTCAGTACTATAGCATCTGAGCAGCTACTGTATTTCATTAAATCTAAGACATAGTCAATTTTATGATACACTATGACATTAATTACCATTAAAACAATAAAAGAACATGGCTGATTAAAACTTTTTAAATTTTGTCCTTATGGAAAAATATCTTCTTGGCTTATTTTAGACTTTTGGGTCATACATCACTTGTATATACATTAAAAAGTAAATATAAGAGAAAAAATTTTGAAAAATAATTTGAATAGGATATTTTAAAAATTTTCCATTCAGAGTATGGCTCTTTTGAGTCTCAGAATTGTCAGTTTCTGTACTTTGTCTCAGAATAACATCCCCTGTGACATCAGAAGTATTGGTGATACACTTTTAGATTCCTCTAAAAAGTTCTTAACTTTTATCTCCAAGATATTTTTCCATACCATTTATTTATGGTCTGCAGACCTGATTTTGTTTCTCTATTGAACTTTCCAGAAGAATGCACAGAATATTTCTTTAGGCAACAATGAGAAGTCATATTTTCTTATTAGGAGGTTCTGAAATACCCTGTTGGTTTGAAAATGGAAGGGGGATGGTTGTACCATCATGGCACCAGAAATAACAGTCAGGATTCCCCAAGCCCAGGCAATCCTCTGCTTGGCCTATGACAATTGTTTTAATGTTTATTTATTTTTGAGACAGAGACAGAGCATGAGCACGGAAGGGGTAGAGATAGAGGGAGACACAGAATCTGAAGCAGGCTCCAGGCTCTGAGCAGTCAGCATGGAGCCTGACATGGGGCTCAGACTCATGAGCTGCAAGATCATGACCTGAGCTGAAGTCGGACACTCAACTGATTGAGCCAACTAGGCACCCTGGCCTATGAAAAATTTAAGGTATATCAACATTTCAAAGAACTTACATTATAAATACATACATATATACATACATAAAAAGCTGCTTCTAAAATAAACTGAAGGTAACCTTGTAGCAACCTATATTGGCTAGTATAGCCAATAGTAGCAAAAATGGTTTTGTTAGATATCTCTTACCATATTTCTACTACACTAATGGAAGGTTCACTTATGCAATTCACTAGCATACTAGAGATTTTCTCTCTGGTAATTTTAGGCTTCACCATTGTGTTCCTGTTTCTTCGGAATCTATGTCACTTTGTCTCCTCATCATGCTTTCCTCATATCATGCTTTAATTTGTTTAAATATTTGGAAAAATAGCCACTAAATACTGCCCTGCAACAGAAAGGATTATGTTTTATGGGCACTAATCTATTATGAACAAGCCACATTGATAGGGACTTTATATCTACTTTTGCATTTAAAACCTAGGAACAATTCAAGATTTATATAGCCATTTTATTTTTTTAATGTTTATTTAGTTTTGAAAAAGAGAGAGAGAGAGAAAGAGAGAAAGTATAGGGGAGGGGCAGAGAGAGAGGGAGACACAGAATCTGAAGCAGGCTCCAGGCTCTGAGCTGTCAGCACAGAGCCTAATGTGGAACTCAAACACACGAACCGTGAGATTTTGACCTGAGCCAAAGTCAGATGCTCAACCGACTGAGCCACCCAAGTGTACCTTTATTGCCATTTTTAAAATGATGTTACAAGAAGTTGATTTTTTTATATGATTTAACCAAGATAATCTATAGTAGAGCTGGCATGTTATAATTGAAATTTTAGCTATCTTTGTAACATCTCCCCTTTTTATTCTAACTTTTAATTCCATGTAAGTTGGACAACATGTATTAGTTTCCTTTTCTTTTATTTTTTATGCTATTATCTCCATTTAGGAAATCATCATCACTACCATCTCATTTTTATGCTTATTACAACAAAAATCACACTTGATGTTTTATTTATTTTAGGATATATATTTTAGGATATATATATGTGTGTGTGTGTATATATATGTGTGTGTGTGTGTGTGTGTATATGTGTGTGTATGTGTATATATATATGTATGTGTGTGTGTATATATATATATATATATATATATACACACACACACATAAGGATTTTACACACATGTATATACCCCCTGGACTTATTCTATAATCATTCCAAGCACATCCTGCTTCATAAAGTTCTTTGAGATTCTGATTGACCAAGTTTCTTAAAGATAGCTAGGATTTAAAGCTTATATGGGAATAGGCAATAAAATGAAGGCCCAAGATCAGAGACTGCAAATTTGGGGCACTGCCTTGATGTTTTCTTATGGGAAGCAGCAGCTACTGTACCAGAGGAGAGAAGGGAAGACCCCACCCAGTACAATACTGTGTCTGACCATCATAATGTTAAAAACCGACTTTTAGCTAACTCCTATATCCTCAAGAAAAGATAGCTTTAGAATTATACAGACCTATACTGTCATGAAGTTGATTGAGGTAGAATATTTTAAAATGTAAGATAAGGGGTGCCTGGGTGACTCAGGTTAGGTCAGTTAAGCCGACTTCAGCTCAGGTCATGATCTCACAGTTCATGAGTTCGAGCCCTGCATTGGGCGGTGTGCTGACAGCTTGGAGCCTGCTTTGGATTCTGTGTCTTCCTGTCTCTGCCCCTCCCCTGCTCACGCTCTGTGTCTCTGTCTCTTTCAAAAGTAAATACACATTAGAAAAAAAATAATTTTAAAATGTAAGATAAAAGGGGCTGTGTGCCCAGGTGTATTATGATATATAGGTGGAAATGTGTGCACAAATTTGTATTCAAAACTTAAAATTTATGAGCCAGAGATTAGTCAGCTTAAGCAAGAACGCTCACCTTATCTGATCATGAATGTGGGGGATGGGACGTTATCTGAGACTACATCCTCTACATGAACCTTGCAAGTCCAGTTCTCTTCAGTTTACTATAGGGTCTGTGGCATATTTTCCTAGTAAATTGCCTGAGAATATTGCTGTACCCAAGTCTTAATTATTTAGAACTTTCTCATTTTAGTTGTGGAAGATAGAGGAAACTGAACTAAAGCAAAACTGAGCCAGGACTCTGCAGAGTGGTAGTTCTGCAATCTCAGGACCTTCTAGCTACTGTTTTGCCATTATTTTTTTCATTATTCTAAAAGTTAACTAGAAAAAAAATGTAGTTAATTGAGGGTTTCATTACTTAAGATTTCATTGCATGCAAATAATGGTACAATAAGAATATACAAATTAGCTCAGCAAATAGAAAACTTCACTTATTTTATGCCTCATTGAAGGACAGAAGTATCAAGTAAGGTCCCTGGGGATCAGAATATGCATTGGTATTATTCAACATATTCATTAAGCAGTCAGTGGAAAATGTAAACGAGCATACATCCAAATCTGTGATGATAAAATGCTAGAAGCTAGAGATAATAAATTAGCTTGATCAAAAATACAGATGGATCTGGACAGCTGGAGAAATTATTCAAATGAGAAAGAGATGAGTTTTAATGGAAAGAATAGTATAATAATGCATTTGAAGAATAGTACACCGTAGAAAAAAATAAACTAATAAGATACATATGAAGTACATATGGAGAACACTATTTTAGTGTATTTGTTGATAAACTGAACAGTGGTACAATGGCGAAGGTTAATTGTATTCTAATTTCCCTATGTTGAACAACTGAAAAGAAGATAAAAATTATAATACCACTTAGCCAGACAATAAAATTCTATCAATAAGCTTAATGGAGATTTATAAAGTTAGCCACTTTCAGAGTAAAGGAGCAATTGTACTAAAAGCTGGCAATTTTGACTAGCATGGAGGTAGCTGTTAGTTTTGTGTTTAAAACACTGAGTTCTTTGCATAGATCAATTTCAACTGTCCATCTCAAAGTTCCCTACCTGATCACACCCTTATGACTTTTCTAAGTCTCAACCTCAAAGCAACATACCAACTCTTGCTTTGCACTCAAGATGGAGTGAAACTTACCAAACCAAAGATCCACAGCTGACTTTTGACCAAATGAAACAGAATTTTATTTTTTTTAAGTTTATTTATTTATTTTTAACTTTATTTTTATTTATTTTTGAGAGACAGAGAGAGACAGCACGAGCAGGGGAAGGTCAGAGAGAGAAGGAGACACAGAATCCAAAACAGGCTCCAGGCTCTGAGCTAGCTGTCAGCACAGAGCCCAACGCGGGGCTGGAACCCATGCACCATGAGATCATGACCTGAGCTGAAGCCAGATGCTTAACCGACTGAGCCACCCAGGCGCCCCAAGTTTATTTATTTTTGAGAGAGAGTGTGTGAGTTTTATGCACAAGTGAGGCCGGAGCAGAGAGAGCGAGAGAGAGAGGGAGAGAGAGAGGGAGAGAATCCCAAATAGGCTTGGCACTATTTGCTCAGAATCTAATGTGAGGTTCTATCCCATGAACTGTGAGATCATGACCTGAGCCAGAATCATGACTCTTAACCAACTGAGCCATCCAGGCACTCCAAACCAGAATTTTAATATTCCAGGTATATCACACACTCTTACCATAAATTAAGCCATGCTATTTCTAATCTTAGATTTTTTTGGTGCTAAGTAAGCATAATAAAGTATTCCTACAGTCATCTGGGTTGTTCAATTACTTTTTTTTTATGTTTTTTATTTTTGAGAGACAGAATGTGCAGGGGAGGGTCAGAGAGAGAGAGAGAGAGAGAGAGAGACAGAGAGAGAGAGGGAGAGAGAGAATCTGAAGCAGGCTCCAGGCTCTGAGCTAGCTATCAGCACAGAGCCTGATGCTGGGCTTGGATCCATGAACCGTGAGATCCTGACCTGAGCCAAAGCTGGACGCTTAACTGACTGAGCCACCCAGGCGCCCCAAGTTTCTTAAAGACAGGGACCACATGTTGCTTGTCTTGGGACTACCTGTGCCTAGGAAGAGTGTTTGGGTCCTTTAGAGGACTTTCTCTAAGGGCTTCTTGACTCAGGGAAGCTGTTGCACTAAGTTTTTGTTCAGGGGGTTTCAACAATTAGGTCTTTTTAAAAATCATTACAGCCACTAGGGGGCAATGTAGCTGCATTCTTTTGGAATGGCCATCCTGGGGAGGGTGTCTCCAAGGCTAGATTCCCTAGAATGTGATGAGCGCCCCCGCCCCTGGAAAATGTGTTGGAGAACCAATGGCATAAAGATCTCTCACCATCACTGTTCTTTTTTCCCCATCACTTTTGTTCTTTGCAAATATGTTTCCCTTGTTTATTTGTGGGAGCTGATTCCATCTTTTCTAAACAATAAAAGGACCAAGTAGGAACCACCAGCTCATTACGTTAATTATTAAGCCCAGCCGGTTCTAGAAGGAAGAAAAATAAATAGGAAAAAGAAGAAGAGGAAGAAGAGGAAGAAAAGAAAAAAACCCTCATGCAAATTAGTGTAAGGATTACAAATGTACAATGTAGCCCGCAAGGATTCCCATTGGAGTCTTGGAGGGAACACTGCTGGGAAAGCGATGGGGATTGTGTCCATAGGAATGACAGACTTCAACCTTCTCCCGAAAGAGTCTTCTTTTAGCTCTGATGGGCTTTTTGCAGAGGGCAGGATCTGGCAGGCTTCAATATAGAGTTGAAACTGATACAAGAGGATCTTTCCAATGAAATTACCATTAATGTTACTGTTTAAGCCCTTCCCCCCACGCTGCACCTGCAAGCGGAGGCGAATTGGGGGCGGGTCGTCCGTGCCCCCCACCCTCCCCAGGTCCCTGCCCGCGATCCGGGTGCCCTCCAGCCGCTCCCAGAGGCCGGAATCCTTCCTGACACAGACGCTAGGAGGGGAGGCGGGGGCGGTTACACTTAAGTGTTTCACTCTTGATTTTGGCTCAGGTCATGATCACAGGGTCTTGAAATCAAGCACCATGTAGGGCTCAGCACAGGGTGTGTTTCAGATTCTCTCTCTCCCCCTCCCTCTCCCCTGCTCACAGTCTCTTTCTTAAAATAAATACATTAAAAACAAAAACAAAAACATGTCTTTAGGGCAACTGTGTGGCTCAGTTGATTAAATGCCAGGATTTGGCTCAGGTCACAGTATTCCCATTTGTGAGTTCAAGCCCTGTTTCAGACTCTGTGCTGGCAACTAGAGCCTGCAGCCTACTTTGGATTCAGTGTCTCCCTCACTCTGTGCCCTTCCCCCACTTATACTCTTTCTCTCTGAAAAATAAACTTTAAATAAATAAATAAATAAATAAAAATACAATTATTAAAAGAAAGAAAGAAAGAAAGAAAAAGAAATTAAGAGAAAGTATTCTTAGAACACATTCCATATCAGTTTGTCCCTCAGGAGACAATTAGTAACCACCATAATTACTAGTTGGCTTTCATGGAATATACCCTGAATTTGGGAAATTGGTAGAACTACATGTATCAATAGGCCTACTTAAGTCTCCATGTTAAATGCTTATGAAATTGGGAAAAACATATTTTTGAGGAGAACTACTAATATAAGAGGAGAAGCTTTGATTAAGCATTTAGAAAATATAAATCTTGCCCCAATTCTAACCCATTTACTTTGTCATCTTGACAAGCCTCTTATTCTCTTTCAGACTGACTAAACCATGGCATGGCATTAAAAGTTTATTAAAAAACAATAGAACCATATATAAAGGTAATCTATCATTAATAACACTATTGTTAGTTTAATGTTTTTTATTTATAAACAAAATTATGCTCCAAATAAATAGAAATGTTTGTTTTGGCAAGAGTGCCTATGCTTTTATTAAAGTTGACTCGTTTGATCTTCCAAACTCCTAAATACTAAACTTTTAATCTTTTATCTCACCCAGGTCTCATTAATTTTTCTCCTTCTTCTTTTTCTTTAAGAAAAAAATTCTGTTGTCTTGGATCTCTCATTTTCTTATGTTCTTTTAGAATTTTTCTTTTGTTTAACTGTCCTTCTATCTCTCCTATCCTGGACAACTCTGTTTGCTTATCATCATCACCAACGGTAATGATTTTAAACACCTCCTGTAAGTTATAATTACTCTCACTTCTCATTTTCTATGGTAGCCTGTTCTGTCATTTTCCCAGAAAGGAGAAAAAAAAAATTTAGTATTCGCTGTAGCTTCTTCACTTTTATAAATGGTGCTTCTTCCTGCACTGCTTTCTGCCGCAGTCCCAGAAGCACTTACTAATTCTGAAATTCTCCCTTGGGGGATTCTCTGAATTGGAAATTGTGACCTTGAGGCTGTACTGATAGATCACTTCTTGTGTGCTCTGATTCCATGACTATGTTGAATTCCAGAGAAGAGCATCTTTCCTTTGCTCTAGGAGATTCATTCATCTCAAGGGTCTTTATTTTTCTTCCCTCGTGGGAACCATTTTATGTATGTGCACACTCTGGGCACTGAGTACAAGTAGAAACATATGGCCAGAAATTTGCTTGTGATGTATTCACATAGGAAAAAGAGTGAGGAGGTCAGATAGAGCATATAAATCAAGTGGCAACTTCAGGCAAATAATTTCATGATATAGAATGTTTGAGTCAGAACACTTTTTTTTTTAATGAATCACACAACTTAGAAATTATTACTGAAATATTTGCTTGAGAATTGGACTCATTTTTGATAATTATTTTACATTGGACTATAACACTTACACTAATACTAATAAATCACATTTTGCAGACTAATAAGCATCATCTAACTCAATAATGACTACTACCCTATAAAAAAGTCTATTAAGATTACTCTGGCATACATAAGAGGAACCTAAATCCCAAAGACTCCCAGATAATAAGCACAGGAGCCAGAGTTAAAATTATGTTTATCATAATTCAGAGGATTCTGAGACCTTAAAATTTTTTTCCACATATTGGGAAAATATTCCAGTCAGCAAAAGTATCCATTCCGGAGTTGATTAATGAAACCAAAGGCATGACGGTAAAGATGACTCTTTCTATCTCTCATCTTCCATACTAATCAGTTATGAAACAAAAGCTTGGGATCTGGAGTTTGGACATTTAAAAGGAAATTCTTCTCTTGGGCTTCACAGGTATACATAGAAAACCCTGATAAAGTTGTTTAGGAAAGTCTCTACATCACTATCTCTCCCCAGGAAGCATACATTCAAGAAGACAAACTTAAGGATTTTGGGGGCACTCCTGGGTGGCTCAATTGATTAAACATCCAACTGAGGGACACAGATCAAGGGAGACTACTGAATACTGAAAAGGAACCATGGACTGAAGGGGGAGGGGGAGGGAGGGAGGAGGTGATGGTCATGGTGGGGGGCACTTGTGGGGAGAAGCACTGGGTGTTATATGGAAACCAATTTGACAATAAACTATTAAAAAAATAAAAATTAAAAAAAAATCCAACTCTTGATTTTGGCTCAGGTCATGATTTCAAGGTTTTTTAGTTTGAGCCCTGCATCAGACTCTGGACTGACAGCATGGAGCCTACTTGGGATTCTCCCTCTGACCCTTCCCTGCTTGCATGCTCTCTTTCTCTCTCTTCCTCTCTCAATATAAATAAACATTATTTTTTTTTAATTATGGGTTGTATAAAGGCTTAATGTAATACAGTGAAATGAGAATCATCCTGAAAATCAAGAATTTGCTGGACAAATCGTACACCTGGTAGCAACTCCCTTCTGACCAGCAGGACTCAGAGCTGTCACTGTATTCTGTTCCCTCCAAAGCTCAGCAGCAGCCTCCACTACAATGTCTTATCTTTATAGACCACATCCCTGTTAAAGAGGTTGGCTTAATAAAAGAGGAAATGTCACTAAATATCATAAAACCAGAGCAGTCTCATGATACTCAGATATTAAACAAAGGAGAGAACCAAAAATGAAAAGAAAATGGCAAAATAATAAGCAACTCTCATATTTGAGTGCACATGCATATCAGATCTAATGGCTTCTTAGTAGTCCTACAAATGAAATGTTAGGTGTTAATGCTAATAAAGCAAAGTGTTTAGTAATTTATCACAAGGAAAAAAATCATTGGCCTTATCCTAAAGTTTATAGTTCTATAATGTTTTTGTTTTTTTGTTATCAATATCAGTGTTTGGAATTAGGGATAATGTTTTGATCAATGTGCTTTATGATAGGTTTAGTTGTGGGTGGCCAAACCCAATTCGAGTTGATGCAAGCAAAAAGGGAGTGTTTGGCTGACATAACAGAGAAGTATAAGAGTAGAAACAGCTTGAGGGATGGGTTGATAGACATTCAAATGAGGTATTCAGGAAGAGTTCTGTAAAGGTAACTCTTCACCAAGACTTTGCTTTTATCTTTGTTGACTTTATTCTAGGCAGCTATACTCAACCACAAATAATGCCAAGTGATAACCAGTGACTAAGATGATACTGTATCACTTTAAATACCTTTTTGAAAAGAAACAAATATACTTCCATTTTCTATTGGCAGTAAAATCCACATGTAAGGGCCTCACTGTTTCAGCTGAGGTGTTGAGTTTAGCGAAGAAATTAAAGTGCCCTGAATGGCCACATATGGATCACATATATTGCTGAAGTTCAAGGTTGAATCAGTCTCCCTCAAATCAATGGATTAAGATTGTGTAAAGCCTTATCTTCTGAAAGAAAGGCAAGGTGCTTTTACCAAATGAAAGAACAGTGTTTGTTGGGCAGACAAAATAATAGCTCTCCTGGTACCCATGGGAGACAATGAAGGTTAACATAGAGTCTAAGAATAATAATGTACGCACAAAGCTCAGAGAGTCCTTGAACACTATCACTCCTTTTATTCAGAATTTGGACAGGATTTATTGGCAAGCATCGTGTTAATGTTGTCTTCAATTAGCAAAATGGAGTTGAAATTATCAAAATCCTGGACCAGAATGCATCAATTGGTATTATAACCATGCTTGCTAGACCTGCTGTCAAATGAAGCTAGTATATTTTCCAGCCAAAAGAAAGACCAGACCACAGAAACTCAGCTTGTAGAAATGTAAAAGAGTTGTTGATTGCTTGAAATAAACAGAAATAGGAACAGGCAGCTGGCAGGGAGGAATAAGATATAGGCTGATACCATTTTGAGAAAAAAAAATTCTGCAGATCTATATTATAGAGACTATAGACAAGGGTAGAGCTCCAAATACAAAGACATGCTCTGAATGTAGCAAACTCACCTGCTAAGCAAAGGACGGCTTTCCAAGTGTCTTCTCTGGAAAATGTATTAGCCATTTTAGCTTCATATTCCACTACCATAGTCAGTTTCGTATATTAAAGTGTGTAAACTATGTTTATATACCATATAAGGGGTAAATGTTATATTAAAACCCAGGGCCGTTACAGGTCAAGGGGCATAATACCCATGTGGAAAACACACCCCACGGATTTATGAATAGTGAGCCTGTCTGAAAAACAACCCTCCCACTCAACTAATACCCCTAGTCCCAAATAACTGAAACAGAGACTTTATAATTAAAACCCAGTTAATTTGAGAGCACTCAAAAAAAAAGATTAAAAATTTAGAGCAAGTAAATTGTCTAGTCTGCTTGAAGCCAGAAAAATTGAAAGTTTGAACGATACATTGTATTATTAAGGTTATATTATCTAGGGGCACCTGGGTGACTCAGTCAGTTAAGCATCCAGCTTCAGCTCAGGTCATGATCTTGCGGTTCATGGGTTCAAGCCCTGAGTTGGACTCTGTGCTGACAGCTAGCTCAGAACCTGGAGCCTGCTTCAGATTCTGTGTCTCTTTCTCTCTCTGACCTTCCCCTGCAGGTTCTGTCTCTCTCTGTCTCTCAAAAATAAATTTAAAAAACATTTAAAAATTTTTAAAAAAGATTATATTATCTAGTTCTTGTACATGTGCTATATCTAGTCTTGTCTCATCGCAGTGTACGGAAATATGTGGGTGTATACATACGCATACATGTGAAAGCATATATTATGTACGCAATAGCCTAGGTGTTGATTTCAACTCAGGGATATGCTTTTAACAAAAACACAATTCTATGGTTTAATTTAAATGCAGTAAGAGAAAAAGGATTAAGTGTATGCACTTTCATTTAGTAGGTTCAGCTAGCTTATTTGTGCATCCAACATAATCTCTTAAAAATTACCATAAGCAAAATAAAACAGATTGTAAACGGTTGCTCATATTAACTTAGCTAAGTACTTGTAATCTGCATAAGCATTATTTAACAGAACATAATTGTGTAATAGTATGATACCTCCAGAGTTTGGAAGACTGTTTTGTGACTCAATCATATTTAGCAATCAGAAGGCTAAAATAGAGAATACTTAAACAGTAGATACTTCTTTAAATACATGAGATGCATTGTTTTTTTCCAAACTGAAAAGTACATTTGAAATTAGAAAAAAAAATCATATCTTCCTTCTGGTATTTCATTTCATTAATCTTAATTTAAAATAGCTACACAATATAATAAAGGAAAAGGAAAAAACCTGAAGGACAAAGTACTTTGGATTTGTGAGAACTGTACTTTGGTAAGAGACAAAAGTTTTTTTCTAGAACTCCAAAAGTTCAGCTTTAAATGCTAAGAGTAAATTTTGAAAGACTGAGAAATACAGTTTCTATTATAAAATACAAAGAATGGAAAATTCAATATGATGATATTCCAGCCCAAAAGAAGGTAAGGATTCATCTGGGTCACTGGTTTTCCAAATACAGTCCTGGCCCAGAAGCGTCAACATCACCTGGAAACTTACTAGAAATTCAAGTTATCAGGCTCTCTTGGGACCTCCTCAGTCAGAAACCCCAGGGGCAGAGCTCTGCAAACTATGGCTCACGCATGCTTGAGAACATGGGCCCAAGTTAAAAGTGATTTAGGATAGGAATGACTTAGAGATAGTTGTTTGAGAAGGAGTCATCTCACCTGCCCCATGTAGATGCCCAAATCCTGATAGGTCCAGAAGTACTCAGTATAAACACCCTGAGAGTACAGGAAAATCTCTCAATTTGGACTTTGGTCTCCCTTCTGAGTCTATACTATAGGAAGAGTATAAACCTTTTATCCAGGTTCTGTCCAGCATATAAGCAGGGGCTAACAGCAGGTTAAGTGTCCTGGGTAATGCAAGGAAAGCAGATAAGGGCTCTATCTACCCTAAGGTGGGATTAAAAGTATCAAAAGAATCTGAAGGTTTGGCAAGAAGGACTTCTTCTGAAGACGATGGTGACCAAAGATTGGCAGAACCCATAGATATTTCAGCAAAAACACAGACTCCCTTCTCTTTCCTTATGGCAGGGTGATCTATGACATTCTGCCCCTGCCCATAAACATAGACCACCTGGAGAAATCGGTATGTAGAGAGAATTCTGAAAGGAAGTGAGTTACCCTGAACTAATATCTTGAAAATGAGTCCTTATAATTAACTCGTTTTCATTTATAGAAAAGTAATGGCTACTGTCATTTTTTTCATATCAAGCTTTGTAACTTCATTTTAAAAATGCTACCATTAAAATAAGAAGTCTTTAATAACTTTAAAAACAGGCTCCCATGGTCATGTAATTGATATTTTTAACTTGAATGATCTGGGTGTACATTGATTTTAACACTTTTAATAACTAATATTCAATAATGATAAGCTGTGTTCTAAGAATTATTCTAGGTGCTTCTCATTTGTTCTTTCAGTTATACAAATCACTGGGATATATGTTATTTTACATATGAGAGAACAGATTTAAAGAAATTAATCTCATTAAATTACACATCATACTACAGTAAGATGTAAACATGCATGTCTGATATCCAAACCTAAGATCTTAATCTCTATGTTGTGCCAGAGTGGCAACAACTAATGCCTGAAGAATGTACATACCATAGCTAAAATACTAAATAAAATACTTGTTCTGCATTATTCTGGGCAGTCAATAAATACATGTTGAATGAATGGATAAATACTGTTCAGTTTATACAAACTCACTTTTATACTTTGATTCAAATGAGCCTTACTTAACCATCTTACCTAAATAGCACCAACCGTTTTCCCTGAATGTCTCTTTTTTAAAAAATTTTTTTTGTTTATTTATTTTTGAGACAGAGAGAGACAGAGTACGAGTGGGGGAGGGGCAGAGAGAGAGAGGGAGACATAGAATCTGAGACAGGCTCGAAGCTCGAACCCACAGACCACGAGAACATGACCTGAGCTAAAGTCGGACACTTAGCTGACTGAGCCACCTAGGTGCCCCTCCCTGAAGGTCTCTTTAACCTGATTTATATTCTTCCTTAACACTTACCATTACATGACATATATATCTATTAAAAACTCACTCAGTTTTTGCCTTCCCCACTCATCTATAAGCTCCATGAGAAAAGGGGTTTGTCTCTGGCCCACTCCTGTATCCCTAGTGCTTGGAATATAGTGGAGATTCAGTAAAAATCTCCTCAGTGAGATATTTATAAATAAAATCCATATTCTGACAGTGTTAATAACATGTATTTGTGCATGAATAGTAACTTTCAACTAATCGCTTTTCCTTTTTATTTCATAAGTCTTGAATGCTAATGCTAAAACATTCTTATCTATGGGATTTAAGGAGATGATTTCTAAATGTTTGCCAGAGGGTCAATAAAGACTTTGATTCTGTTGAATACCGCCCCCCAAAATGGTTGCATTGATTGTTTTTACGTGTTTGAAGCTGATAAGTTGTCAGCTTACAGAATGACAGTTGAGTGTGGATCTAGAGAAAGGTGACAAGTGAAGGGCTGAGAAGACAGACCAATTTAACAGGGGGGTGAAGTGGTGCGAAGGGCCAGGGATAAAATATCTCCTTGCCTTCCAAATTCGTACCACCCTCCTGTGGTAAAGGTAACCCCAAACTCCACTGATCTGGGCTACTGTCAGATCAACTGGTGGTTCCTCATACCACTTGCCCATCATGGTTAACCCAGCAGCGCACAGCAAGGTCCTAGGCAGGGAGCCAATTACAACAAAAACACAGCTCATAACAAGAGCACAAAATGGAGGGTTTGGGGACAGCAGTATAACACTCAGCAATTCCCAGGAAGCTTTTATCTCTGCAGGCTGGAAAAAAGTTTGGTTCTTATTTGTTTTCACCTAGCAAAGACATCTTGTTGGCACCAGGAGCCCCAGAAAGTGTCTGCCAAGTTCGTGTCAGTCTTGGCCGGTTTTCAATGATGTGCTATACAGTGTGTTAAATTTTACACTACAAGAAAGCAACTTGTGAGTACCTAGATCCCTGTGTTAAAGATCCAGCTAAAATGTAAAGACTTCTTGATTGTCTGACAGATGGAGTTAGAATGATTTAAAGCTTCAGTCCCAGAGTGAATTCAATAGCTGTTAAAAAGCCATCCTTTTGCACACTTAGCTTGCAGAAAACATGTTTTAGATACACTTCTTTCTTTCTTTCTTTCTTTCTTTCTCTCTTTCTTTCTTTCTTGTCATTGCAGTTTTTATTTTGTTGGCTGTTGCTAAACAGGCAGATTATTGTTTTTATTTATTAATCTTTTTCCTTTAAATTAATCATGCTTTCTCTTGAACTTTTTATCAACTTAATCTTCTTTTCTGGGAGCTCCAAATATTACAGACAATGGAGGGGAGAAGAAACATGGCACAGCTGGGTGTTTTGGGGGTTTGTTTGTAGGGGGGTTCTTTGTGTTTTGTTTGTTTTTTTGTCCAAGTATGCCCTTACAAGAATCATAAATACTTAAAAATAATAATTTTTAAATCTCATAAGCATAGATTGGATGGTAAGGCTTAGAGTCTCATTAAGAATTAGTCATTTACTTGCATGTCTGATGTTGGGTACACACAGGTAACCCTCAAGCTTTCATTTCTTTAATCATGAATATAGAGAACTATGAAAAGAAACAAAATTGACAGAGAGAAAGAAATGGGAAACCGATGGCTATTTCCACAATAGTGTAAGAAATAAGCCAAAGCTTCAGAGGTAAATAGCCAAGGGTGGAAGATTTGCCACCTTCTCACTAGCTTGCTTTTCTTATTGGGGGAAAAAACATATTTTCATAATAAGAATGTTGCCCTTTAGTGCTAAGTAAATATGCTATTAATCTAAATGAATTTCACAAACCCTTCCTCCCCCGTATTGAATTGAATATTCCTTTCAGAATGCGGGAAGGGGATTTGTATGATTATGAAGCATCAAGACTGAATTCTGGAACATAGTCAGGACGTGAGATATACAGAAAGAGAGATGGGATGTCTAAATATTATGACAATAGAATTCTTAAAACGTGGTTCCAGATTATAGTAAACATATTGCCTCTAAAGAAATAAACCCAAGTTATCCCAGCTAGTACATTATCACTTCCCTGTGATCTTTTTCTTTAATTTTTAAATTTTGCATCCTATAAGACAAAGAAAAATAATGTATCTTTACAGATTCATTATGTAATAAAAATAACAGTGGCAAGTAGGCACAATCCATTTACATTATGTTCAGAGTAGCTCAGTTTTAATGAATTATTTTATATGAATGAATAGGCAGACAACCTATTATTTCATATAATGCAATCAATGAATTGGAGTGTTGCTTTGTTAATGAGCTTGTCTGGCCAGGATATTCTAGTGTAAGGAAATCTTTCATGATGACCAAAGGTAGAAAACTCATCATTCCTGCATCTAAGGAATGGCTAAATTCCCCAATTACTGTATCTGAAGACTGTCAGAAAGAGAAAAAGCTCATTAGTTCAGCATAACTACCTGATTATTCTCACACAGTAAAATCTTATTTTTTATGCAAAAATGGTTGCATTTTGGAAAAGCACTGTTGCATGGAAAATGTATTAAAAGAGCTCCATGATACAGGCCCAATGTTTTTGTATTGTTGAGGAGTTTGGAAGACAGTATTATGCATACAGATGTGTTACAGATCATTAAAGATCAAGAGCTTTCAGATTGCAAAGTCAACAGGCTCCTACAAAAACTGAAAGAGACTAGCAGCCTCTCATTTAGAAATGGAGCTTTGAGGAATAGAAATAAAAATGATATTCTAGTCACTACCCCTCCCTATCCAACACTCTGCTTTGCATTCTAGATTGTTAAAAGGAATAGTGCATGCTTTAAAGTTAGTATTTATGAAATAATCTACCAAAATTTTTCAGAAAGTAGTGTTGTAAAAGAACGGATTGACAGCAGTATCTGTACCAATTTGTGAATAGACAATAAAACAAGTAAAAATATGCTTTGGCAGACTGATTTAATAATAAAGTCTCTGTAAAAGAGTGAAAAATATATTTCTTGAAAATATTATTGAACAAATTTTGACAGTTTTTTTTCCCTTTAAAACAAGCATTTTAAATATGATGTTTGAGTAACACGGCAATATTTCAAGTTTAAATATAGTCTGTATTTCTTGATTTGGAAGATGTGATCCTCAATTTGAAATGGCTGGGATAAACATTTTAAGAGTTAGCTTCCTGTGAAGTACACATTGTAAGCTTTGAGAAATCTAAATTGTCTTAGGTTTAATTTACTGTTAATAATCCTTGGTAAGGAACAAAGAGTATTTTACATATAATATGTTCTTCTTAATAACAGAAGATCCATTATGAGAAATTTCTAAGGTCCCTAATTTAAAACATAATTAAAAACAAATAAAAGAAATGTGTATAAAAGATATCAAGTATCCACAGCATCAGGATCTGACTACCTCCCTCTTGCCACACTTTCTGGCATGAAGCTCAACCCGGCCCTTGCTTCTAAACCCAGAACTCTCCCTTGCCAGCAAAGATTTAATTCATTGCCAGATGGTCACCAACAAGTTGTCATTGCTACCAATCTGGTTCTGACCACACAAGCCAAACCAAGAAATTATGCTTCTGCTTTGTTTCTGGGAATGGGTCTGTTCCAGGTGATTGTACTGGGTTTCTTGTGCCAGTGTTCCTCCTTAAACTGCCTGTCTTACAACTTCTCCAGTCCCTCAGGTCTGAAACCTGTTTTCCTCCCTTGTCAATTCCTATAGTCCCACCTTCCGGAGACTGCAATTAGTCATCTAGTGTTTGTCACCCTGCTATTTCCTGCTGTTTTGTTTGTTTTTGTTTTAGCTTATTTATCTGGATCTCTGAACAGTGACAGCTCCTGAATCGTTCGTTGCCATGTCCCACTGCTCTATTGGTGATACACTGATAGCCCTGTTGTCAAGTCCCCAATACCAACCACTTACCTGTATTGTCTCGTCACATATTCTCTGGATTCCATATACTGCCACTCAACCCATATTACCTTTGTGAGAAAAAAATGCTTCAGCCTTGTTTTAAAATGGCATTTGAAAAAGTTAGAAGGCAGATTCATGCAACTCTGGAAAAATGAAACCAACAAAATGGTGAAAATCGCCTACAATAGCAAGCAATAAAATAGAACTCCAGAGAGCAATTGAGGACAAAAATTTTGAAGAAATTTCATCTAACTACAAAATATGGAAATTGATTAAGATAAACCTACCCCATATCTAACACACTGTTTTGAGTCTTTGAGTCTTGAAAGAGACACTTACCTTGATCCCTCCGGTCTGCTTTGTGACTGAGAAATTTAAGATTGAGAATGTAAAAATGGTAGGAAGGTGGTTCTCTGGCAAATGGTGGTAAACATCTGGTGAGGTTGATCAAGAGATAAAAAGAGACATAAAGCAGAGTATTTAGTATCATAAATGAATGCTGCATTTGGGCATTTCTCTTTTAAGCATTAAAAAAGTAGTAAGGGGTTATGACAACACCTTATTTTAATAAATCTGAAGATTGAAATGATATGGGCAAATTCATAGAAAATGTCAACATTTCAAAACACATATATTATTAGAGAATCTTAATCAGTAATTACAACTATTCTCACAAGGCTAATTTTATGACTAGATGGCATCACTGGCAAACTTTACCAAAATTTAAACCAAAAAATGCCATTGTTACACAGACTGTTCCAACATATTGGAAAAAATTGGGAGATCGCTTATGTAGCTCACATAAACTTTCAACAAATAACTTATAAATCTAATAAGTGATTATATAAGTTATTGAATAGATGATAAAACCTAGTAAAAATAGTACCCATGTAACACAGATAAAATTCAGATGACCTCTCAGAAGGGGAAAGAAATAGTGCCTAACTCTTTTAATAGGCATTAATCAGAAGTCTTTTGATGCCCTTTTCTATCAGAAAATAAAATATATTGTTTATTTTTATATGCAAGCTAGAGTCTACATGTTCCTAGGATTTTATAGTACATTGTGAATAAGCATGAAATTGACAATCTCCTCAGCTCAGAATGTTTTACCAAAGGGTGGCCTGCTCTTTTGTTTTGTTCTTTTTTTTTAATGTTTTGCATGCTTATTTTAGCATGCATATAATGGTAAACAAGGAAATAGCTTTCCTCTATATTTTGTCCTCTATGTGTATCCTCAAATTTCTGATTTGAAATAGCTGTCAAATTTAAATAAATAAGCAAGGAAAGGGTAGATGTTGCCCAGGGTAAAAAAAAAAAATGTCCATTCCCCTCTGTTTAATATACTTTGTGTTTGAAATATAAAATAATTTGTTATCTGTTTATTTAATTTACAATGGTAAAAAATATTATTATGAATTCATCCTGGTGGAACTCTTGCCAAAGTGACTTATTTAAAACAACCATAGCAATTAGAAGTAAAACATTATTCTATCAAAGTACATTAGACTGATTTACTAATAACTGTGTTCTATATGACTAATATTTCAAATTTTTCTCAAAGGTAAAATTGGAAACAGTTTCAATAAGTGTTTTAATAAAGATAGTCATTATTATGAGGTTTGCATGTTGTATATATTGCACCCTTGCCTTTACTCTTTTGTCATTTTATTCTATCTCCCCTCATTTAAGCAATGTTCCTCCTTATAAATAGTAAAATATAGCCCCCCAAATCAGGAGACACTTGTAGCAGTTTTCAAACATGAATCAAAATTCTTTGACATTTTTCTCGTTGATGGATGAATGGTCTATGCTCCTTCCTTTTGAGCCTGATCTCTGTGCTTGCTTGACCAATAGAAGACAGTGGAACTGATTTCTGTGTGAGTTTCCTGCCCCAAGTCTTAAGAAACTGGGATCTAATTTACAAGTATTCCAATATTCTTACAATAATTGATTTTGCTTTAGGTAGCATGTAAGGATTTAACTTCATTTTTTGATAATGATAAACAATTTTTGCAACATCATTCATTGAATCATTTCTCCCTTTCCCCACTGAATTATCTCTCTCTTTTTCACTGTCTGTTGGCTGGAAGTCACACACCCCCAGACCTTGGAAAAAGCTACCTGTTGAAGATGGCAGAATCATGGTTCTTTAAAGACTGCTTAGGGGCACCTGGGTGGCTCAGTCGGCTAAGACTCCGACTTCGGCTCAGGTCAGATCTCAGGTTCGTGGGTTCGAGCCCCGCGTCAGGCTCTGTGCTGACAGCTAGCTCAGAGCCTGGAGCCTGCTTCCGGTTCTGTGTCTCCTTCTCTCTCTGCCCCCCCCCCCCCATGCTCTGTCTCACTCTGTATCAAAAATAAATAAAAACATTAAAAAAAAAAAGACTGCTTATGCAAAGTACCTCGCCATCTATTCCCATCACTACCTTTATCTGAGTAAAATAAATAAATAAAACTCCATGTATTAAACAACCAAGATTTGGAGTTTTGTCTATTACAGAAGCTAGGCTTACACTGACTACTATTGAAATATAGGCAGAAATCTTTTGTTTTAAATATTGAGTCCAAAAAAATATTAGTTTCTAATCATCTTTTTTACACTCCCTTTATTTAATTATAGTATCAAGTTTAAACTGGCACCCTAAATAAGTCAGATATATTTCCTTCACTTTAATTTTCTGAAACAATTTGCACAAGATATAGATGATCTAGTCTTTTTTTTTTTTTTTTAATTTGGCCAAACTTGGGGCACCTGGGTGTTAAGCAGTCTGTTAAGCCTCTGACTTCAGATCAGGTCATGATCTTGGTATTTGTGAGTTCAAGCCCTTCCTTGAGCTCTTCACTAATAGAGTGAAGCCTGCTTGGGATTCTGTCTGTCTGTCTCTCTCTCTCTCTCTCTCTCTCTCTCTCTCTCTCTCTCTGTGCGTGTGTGTGTCTGTGTGTCTGTGTGTGTGTCTATCAAAATAAATCAAGAAACTTAAAAAAGTGTTTGGCAAAACTCATAAACCTGTTATCTTTGGAGAGAGAGGGGAATTTTGGCAGCATTTGGTCATGGACCCACTTAACATTTGTTTAAAAATTCTATGAAAAGTATGCACCTTCACTTTATAAAAAACAATGCACAAGTACATATTTACTCCAAGTTTTGCACTTAACTTTAGGCCTCCTTTAAGGATTAATTGAATAAAGATATAAACCACTGACTTCAGCACATGTTTTGTCATGGGTCAGAATGCTGGCATGCCTTATTGACAATTTCCTGTTATTCTTTTGTTCCACTTTCTCTCTTTGCTGCTATGTTGTTTATAAATATAATAAAGGCTTGTTTAAAGATTTTAGTGCTTTGTTCTATCAAGCTTGTTTTAATATGAAAAAGCACCATCAAAATATTTTTAAAAAATATAAAAGTCATCACCATTAGAAGGAATATTAAGTCACATATAAAGCTACCAACACTGAAAATTTAAAATATAGTCACTAATCCAAAGAACACTTTTAAAAATTAGCCAGGAGGAAGTCAACATACCAGGTTGTTTTTTATTAGGACTCTATTTTATTTCTATGAATAAAGAGTAGATAATTTAGTGGCTTGAAATAGCTGTAATTATATCTTATCTGCATTTAGACAAGATAAATCACCCTTAGTTTTATCTTGAAATGGCCAAGTACGAAGGGCATTTGTGCCCATCTACTTCCTGTATTTCACCTTACCCCTCTTGCTTTATGCATATACATCCACTGTAACAGTGTATCTCATCATGAATAGCTAATCAGAGGGCCCATCAACATGCATATCGTTTCTTGGCTAGCAGAATTGTCGATGAGCAACTTGTCATATTTCCTGGCCTCCAGCTTACCCCCGCCCCAAGACAAGCTCCGCTACATAATGTGTGCCAAATAGCCTGCAGAAGTAGCTCCTGACGCTGGGAACCGAACCCACATCTCTCTTCTGGCATTAAAAAATGTTATTAACGAGCTACTCTTGGTTCCCAAACAAGAACTGAATTCCTAAGATTCCCCAAGTACCTGTATTAGAATTCCTCATATGCCTACACCATACTCCATTTACTTGATACATCCCTGCCGTCTTTGCCCTTTCAGAAAATGTCCCCTAGGGGTGTGTCCACCTCTTTATGCAAACAGAAGAAGTGATAAGAAAACTTGCTTCTGAGCCTCACTTCCTAATGAGACTCAGGATGAAAGATTCCTCCCTTATTTTTATCTCCATTTGGAAATGATCCCTGTAATATTACCTTTTAGCTCAAGTGTGTGAATGTGCCGTGGGGACTGCTATAGTGCAACTCACTTGAAACATAGAACATTTTTACATGATTCCTGCAATTTTTTCATATCCAATAGAGAAATGAAATTGAGAACCAAAATCACTTGTACATAGCTCTGAGTTCCCTATACTCATTTTCTTTTTTATAGTGAAAACGCGGACCTATGTAATAAGTATTAAAGAGAATGCAATTTACTGCTAAATCATCTATTTATAGGAGTGTGTGATAGTGACTGCAGGGGACAGATGCCTAGTTTTTATTTCCTTCTTTACTGTACAACCTTTATCCATGCAATTAACTTCTTTATTCTTGATTCACCTAATTTAACTGTAATGGCCATTATGAAAATCACCAAAACATGTATTTATTTTCTTCTCACTTAGCCTTTTGTGTTTCCAACATATGTAAAGAAATTCTTCAGGGAACTTTATATTCTTAGATATTATATCATCTCTCCAATAGTTTTTTCTCATTTTTTTTCTTTTGTTTTTGGGAATATTCAGTCACATGCTCTCCAAAGCTATGAAGAGAGAGAAGAGAGAGAAGGCTCTATTTGGTTTCCTCAGTCTATTAAAACTGCAAGTCATGTTATATTAAAGGATTGTAAAATGAATTTACAGGATTACAGTTTTTAATAGACTGATTTTTTTTTAGTTTTTTACATGTCTGTGTATACTGAGGTACAATGTATATGTGTTATGTACTGAAGTTTCAAAAGGTTGAAAATTTGCTCTTTGGACTCTATATATTGATACTAGATATGTATTATATAATATATTGATATGTTTTTTCCATTTCTTTCTCTACAAATTTACATTTATTTCCTAGATTATAAGTTTTGAGTGATAATTTTAAGTTTTTCTTAATCCAGGGGTGTCTGGGCGGCTCAATCAGTTGAGTGTCCGACTTTGGCTCAGGTCATGACTCACAGTTCATGGGTTCAAGCCTCACATTGGGCACTGGGCTGACAGCTAGGAGCCTGGAGCCTGCTTCAGGTTCTGTGTCTCCCTCTCTGCCCCTCCCTGACTCTCACTGTGTGTGTGTGTGCGTGTGCCTCTCTCTCTCAAAAATAAAAAAAAAAAAAAGAAACATTAAAAAATAAAATAAATAAAATAAAATTCTCTTAATCTGTAATTTTCAGGTATATATTACCCCAGTCTTACTGTGAGAAAAACATCAGCCAAATCCAAATTAAGAAAATCTATAAAATAATTGTTCAGTAATCTTTAAAACTATTAAGGTCATCAAAAATGATGTCTAAGAAACTGTGACAGGCAAGCAGAGCATGGGCATGACAACACAATGTAATATAGTATTTTATTTATTTTATGTTAAAAAAAATTTTTAATGTTTTATTTATTTTTGATACAGAGAGAGACAGAGCATGAGAGGAGGAAGGGCAGAGAAAGGGAGACACAGAATCAGAAGCAGGCTCCAGGCTCTGAGCTGTCACCACAGAAACTGACTTGGGGCTTGAACCCAGGATTGTGAGTTCATGACCTGAGCTGAAGTCAGATGCTCAACTGACTGAGCCACCCAGGCGCCTCTGTAATATAGTATTTTAGATGGGATCCTGGAAAAGAAAAAGGAGATTAGGTCAACACTATAGAAATAAAGTATGAATAAAGTCTAGACTTTAGTTAATAATAATGTATCAACATGTTTATTAATTTTGACAAATATAACATGTAAAAATGTATAATAATAAAAGAAACTGAGTGTGGAGAATACAATAACTTGTTAGTATCTCTGCAACTTTCTTGTAAATCTAAATATGTTCTAAAATAAAAATACTCAAGTATAGATATTTCTAACTTCAGTTAAATATAGTGTAAGCTACCTACTGACAGAAATCACCAATATTTTGATTCAAATGCCTTGAGACATTTTAAAGTAGGCTCTTCACAAAAATGAAATATTTTATGTTCTCATATTAGGAATTGATTAAATTCTATATATATTGTAAAGGAGACTCATCTTTGGTTAAAATTTAAAAATCAAGTTAGTAATTAAGTAATAAATTTTATTAATTTACATTTCAAGGAAGCCAACGAGTTGTCTGACATGAGAAAAAAATAGATAAAGTATTGTCTTTCTGCTTTCACCATAGTTAACAAAGGTACCCAGGAAAAACATGAAAAAGTCTTTGAAGTAGAATTGCAAAAATAAGCTTTCATCTTATCCTTTGACTCTCTTTTCCTCAAAACCATCAACTCACTTCATTCTTCAGTTACTAGGACATTGTATTTTATTTTGCCAATTTTCAAGGCTCTAAGATCCTTTATCTCTGACACCATGTTCCTATCTTCCCTATCTCTGTTGTCTGTCTGAATATTATTCTCAGCTTTCACAGCCTAGTGATAATTGCTCTTCTTTTGAACCTTACCTTCTCATGTTCTTTATGTAATATTGCAGTAATGTTAAGATGAGTACTACATTCATGGACACAATTAGGTGTCCACTGTTTTGTGGCTTTCTGTTTCTTAAATGACAATACATTTACAAGATTCACAAGATGCCTTTTCACTTTACCTTAGACTGCAGTCAGATACATATATTTCTGAAGGTTGTGAAATAGAAAAAAAGATAACATCTAGGAAAATGATACTTGGTCTGTAAAAATTGGTGACTTTTCTTTTTAAATAAAATTCTAAACAAATAACTTATTAAATATCTTTAAAATATTTAAAGTCACAATAAGGAATACCTTATTTTCACATATTTCTCATGCATTTTCCAAATAGCCAGTTTTCTCCAAATGATAAGAACAACTTGGTGTGGTAATTATAGCCCAAAGTTTTGAAAACAAGATCTTGCCTCTTTGAGAATAACTCTTTCATAGAGAAAAAAAAAGTATTTTTTAACTCCATACTTGTATTTACTTAACATTATTGGTTAGTAGATAACTTGGAGACCTAATGGGGTGCAGCTTTAATGCATGGATACTTAACTTATCCTCAAATAAGAATATTGGGCCTTGGGGTGCCTGGGTGGCTCAGTCGGTTAAGCCTCCGATTTCGGCTCAGGTCATGATCTCGCATCCCTGGGTTCGAGCCTCACACCTGGCTCTGTGCTGACAGCTCAGAGCTTGGTGCCTGCTTCAGATTCTTTGTCTCCCTCTTTCTCTGCCCCTCCCCACTCATGCTCTGTCTCTATCTCAAAAATCAATAAAACATTTAAAAAAATATATTGGGCCTCACAAACCATAAGAGACTCATAACTCTAGAGAACAAACTGAGGGTTGATAGAGAGGACAGGGTTGGGGGCTGGGCTAAATGGGTGATAGGGATTGAGGAGGACAATTGCGTGATGAGCACTGGGTGTTATACGTAAGTGATGAATCAATAAATTTCACTAAATTCTGCTTCTGAAACCACTAGTACACTATATGTTAACTGACTTGAATTTAGATAAAATCTAAGAAAAAAAAAGCATAGAGGGACTCAGAAACGAACAGATGGATAAGAGATTTATTATTCATTATAGAAGCTGATTGGGTAGACCAACTTTCAGAGTATAGAGAAGATGTTCTGTTATTAAGCCTGCCATATGCTTTAATTTCTATTGATTACTTATTATGGCTGTGGGCCAAAAGGGGTCAATATGTTCTAAAGATCTAGGGAAAGCATTTCCACTTAGTTAATTGGCAGTATCTTTGAGTTCTGTGTGTGTGAGAGAGAGGGATAGAGAGAGACAGAGAAAAAGAGTTTGGGTATGGTTTATTTCAGTGATAAATTTATTTTATTAGGTTTTTCTGGGGAAAACGGTCCTCTGGATATGAAAATCTTTAGCAATACCTTACACTTGCATGAATTTGAGGCTTCTGTGTCTGTGGTGAATTGTCATTAGTCACTTTGGAATTAGTCATCTTGGAATTACCATAACTTCTTTCTAAGACTAAGACATGCTTTCAGTGGAATCTCCTTCCTTGTTTTAACACAAGTCAGTGTTTCTCACTGAAAGGAAGTGGAGTGGAAATGGGAAGTAGAAGAGGAGTGACAAGTCACTTAGGTAGTCAGACATAATGTCTTGGCACCTTTCTGCCTTGCAGTTCTGGCGAAAACAGAAGAAAGCTTCTCAAAAGTCCCTGTGGTTGGTGGCTTCTTTCCCACACTCTTCAGCTTATGCTTCAGCCAACATCATTAGTAACTCTTTTTCCAGTCCTTCAGCTATAGATTTACCTATTTTTACTCCCATGGCTTCTGCCGTAAATATGGAAGCTAAAATCCCCTTATTAAAACTACTTATTCCAATAATTATTTTCATAACCAAACTGATATTTAAAATATTCTCCAAAATTATCAAAGAGGAAAATAATATTAGGGCAAAGTAGTGACTATCCATACTTCATAGCAGAGAAGTCTAAAGCTAGGGAAGTTAAAACCTTAGAAACATTGCAAATTAAGAAGAAAATTAACTTCTACTGTTGACTATATTAGGTCACTTTTTTGATATGAAAAAAATTCTCCACATTTTGATAATGTTAATTTGTTCCATCTGAAAATACTGATTTTGTAAAGTAAAATGGCTGAAAATTTATAATTTTATGTAGTTCAATAATTATTCTTTAGAAATAGAGATAGATGAGCATTTCGTTCTAGATGGCACTCATGTGGGAAATAAGCACGTGCAGAATGCTGCACGAAGACTGAGGAGTGTACCTGAGTGGAACGCTCCTGACCTCAGAATGTAAAAGGGAAATAACCAGAGGAAAAGTTTGAAAACTAAAGGCTTTTCCAATTTAAAAGTGTTTTCTTGCTGTCAAGCCCGAATGATTTCCTAGAATGAAAGAGCCTCTATGATTTTGGAAGAAATTGCATTTAATGCTGATTTTTTTTTTTTTTTTTGCTTGGTAAAACTGTGCTGAGTGAGATTTCACCTTTCTATTCTCTAAGGGAATAACACTCCAATGGTTCTGAACTTAATGTGTTTCTAGCCCATGTACATATTGAGGGTGTATGAAAGATTAGGATCGCAAATGACATATGCTACGATAGTTTTTATCAATTATTTAAGAAGAAATTAAAGGGCACTTCTGTTAGAGTACTTTGATGTTGTTGTATTAAAATATAATAACTGAATTTAGCTTTGTGTTCACTTTTTCTTTCTTCTAATTATCCCCAAGAATAAAAGATGTTTAAAGGGACAATTTCAGAAGACTTGATTCAGGTATAGTCAATGTGAAGAGTCTGGCATGTGTTTATTTTTAAAAGTGGTGAGATTAATGTACCCTGAGAATAACGTAATGAGGTATGCTAAGAAGATTGCCTATAAGTCAAGAGGAAAAAAAAAGTAAACTGCAGTTAGGAGACTGTAAACCTTCTCCTGTAATTTGTAAGCCGTTTATAATCCAGAGCCATCGCAATGATTCTAAATAATACAGTCACATCAAAGGCTTTATTTGGTGAATTTCTATTAGATAGCAACGTCAAAAATAGGACAGAAGCAAGTAAAACTTTCTTACTACATTGTCAGATATTTTTACAAAGATTTAATTATTTTATTTATAAGATTGTTTCAATTACATCATTTTTATGATGTAAAAGCTAGTTTTAGTCAAACGTGAACTTGTACAATTAAATTTTTCTCTGATGCTTTAATTCCAATCATTGTAGTAGCTCATTTGGGATATTTACTGGGGGGAGAACCCATTCTTTCCAGATAAAGTGATTACACAATGATGATTAAATGAAAATTCAATTCCATATATAAATATAATATACTATTTTAATTAAATAAAATGTTTTTCTTTTTATTTTTTTCTTTATACTTTATAATGAATCTCTGAAGAATATTTCCAGATATGTATTTTGTATTAGGTTGAATTATTTCACTATAAGTAATGGAAACCACAACTTAAATTGTATTTAGAAGTGAGAAAATATATGAACTTACATAATAAGCAGTCTAGACTTAGGCCAATCTTCTGGAATATTTGATTTGGTTTTTATAGGATTTTATGAAAACCCAAGGTTATTTCTACGACCACAAACTAAGTTCATCCCGAGGATGAGTCTCTCATAAACATGAAATGTCTGCTAACAGAAACCAGCATAATAAGCATCTTTTTTCACTTCTACAGGCAAAGGCTGAATTCACTTCCCTAAAAGTCCTAAGTGAACTTCAGTTGCATTTCATTGCCTAACGTTGTTAAATTTGTCTATCTCTAAATTAAATGCTGGCAAAATTAAACACATTATCAAAATTGACTTAGGATAATGATTTCACAGGGAATAGATGACAGTCATAATGACCATTGTACCCTCTTAAAACTGGTTTTAATAATTAGTAATAGGATCAATTTTAGTAAAATATGTCATATTGCCTGTTGAGACTGTCAAAGGAATATACTTCCATTAACACTGAAAAAACTTAGGGGCACCTGGCTGGTTCAGTCAGTAGAGCATGTGTCTCTTGATATTGTGGTTGTAAGTTCAAGCTACACATTGACTGTAGAGATTACTTAAAAATAAAATCTTAAAAATCTTTGCAAAACAATTATAGTCTACAACATCATCTGGATTCCAACTACCATTTGGTTGTCCTATTATGTATTCCTATATAACATCTCTATTCATTTCTCATCAATAGCCATGGCAAGTCATTAATAAACTCAACTCTCCAACCCTTACTTCAGGTCATCTTTTTTTTTTTTTTTTCAAATGATTTTACCTATTGTAAAACAGGAACAGAAATAGTCAAAATAATTGAATTTCTTTCATATTCCTAATTACTAATATTATCATTCATCAGTGCATCACATACAAATAAATCTGAATTAATTTTAATTACTGCTTATTATGTCTTACCTCAAGGCTATGATTTATTAACTGTAAGAAGATTAACACATTTCTTTTTATTTCCCTTCTTTCATATCTTTCTCTATCAATTGTATTATTTTGCTTCTTCAAAATTTAACTGGCTCCTTAATTCAGAATATAGAAATAGCAAATGGTTACATAATGTTTACCAAGTAATGACACTACTCTAAGCACATCTAGACATATTAACTCAGTTACTACTTAGAATGAGTCATTAGTTTAAATACTAGTATTTTCTCATTTCTACAGAAGAAGAAACAAGCACAATCTTATAAAAGAGCTAAAGAGCTATTTGGAATTAAACCCATGAATTCAAGGTCAAGCAAGAGCCTGCATTTCTTATACTGCCCTACATTTTCTTTTTTTTTTTTTTGAATATAACACAATTTATTTTTTTTAACATATGCAATTATTTTCCATCATTTACAATTCAGTAGTTACAATGACACTCCAAACAGAAAAGCAAAGTAAAAAATCAAAACCCCAACTTCTATTTCATGTAATTAGACTTATACAGAAATTAGAAGGTTAAGTAACAACTAGTTAATCACCTAATTTCACAGCTATCTGAAGTGGTGATCGTTATACAGCAGCTTATCTATGATACATTCAAGATACATGATACAATTTATACTTGCCCATAAGCTAAAACACAGCCTGCTTAATATCTTTTCTTAAAGTCCACCTCTATACTACAATTACTTGAGGTCCATGCAAAAA
>NC_043709.1:41996186-41997413 GCF_006229205.1 Suricata suricatta | reverse complement strand
TATGAAAAGCCCACAGCCAATATTATCCTCAATGGGGAAAAACTGAGAGCTTTCCCCCTGAGATCAGGAACACGACAGGGATGTCCACTCTCACCACTGCTGTTTAATATGGTGCTGGAAGTCCTAGCATCAGCAATCAGACAACAAAAAGAAATAAAATGTATCAGAATTGGCAAAGAAGTCAAACATTCACTTTTCGCAGATGACATGATACTCTACATGGAAAACCCAACTGACTCCACCAGAAGCCTTCTAGAACTGATTAATGAATTCAGTAAAGTTGCAGGATACAAAATCAATGTACAGATCAGTTGCATTCTCATACACCAAAAACGAAGCAGCCAAAAGAGAAATCAAGAAACTGATCCCATTCACAATTGCACGAAAAACCATCAAATACCTAGGAGTAAATCTAACCAAGGATGTAAAGGACCTATATGAAGAAAATTATAGAAAACTTATGAAAGAGATTAAAGAAGACATCAAGAAATGGAAAAACATTCCCCGTTCATGGATCAGAAGAATAAACATTGTGGAAATGTCATTACTACCCAAAGCAATCTACACATTCAATGCAATCCCCATCAAAACTGCACCAACATTCTCCTCAAAGCTAGAACAAACTATCCTCAATTCATATGGAACTACAAAAGACCCCGAATAGCCAAAGTTATACATAAGAAGAAAACCAAAACGGGAGGCATCACAATCCCAGACTTTCGCCTCTCCTACAAAGCTGTCATCATAAAGACAGTATGGTATTGGCACAAAAACAGACACATAGACCAATGGAATAGAATAGAGAACCCAGAACTGGGCCCACAAATGTATAGCCAATTAATTTTTGACAAAGTAGGAAAGAGTATGTGATGGAAAAAAGACTGCCTCTTTAGCAGGTGGTGCTGGGAGAACTGGACAGCAACATGCAGAAGAATGAAACTAGACCACTTTCTTACACCATACACAAAAAGTAACTCAAAATGGATGAAGGACCTGAATGTGAGACAGGAAACCATCAAAACCTTCGAGGAGAAAGTAGGAAAAAACCTCCTATACCTCCACCACAGCAATCTCCTACTTGACACATCCCCAAAGGCAAGGGAAATGAAAGCAAAACTGAACTCTTGGGACTTCATCAAGATAAAAAGCTTCTGCACTGCAAAAGAAGCAATCAAGAAAACTAATAGGCAACTGACAGAATGGGAAAAGATAGTCACCGATGACATA